>NW_024423343.1:79506937-79583548 GCF_017311325.1 Ursus maritimus | reverse complement strand
CTTTCTTTCTTTCTTTCTTTCTTTCTTTCTTTCTTTCTTTCTTTCTTTCTTTCTTTCCCCCTTCATTGCACTGGGAATTTATCTCCTTGGCTCCAACCACATTTAACAGGAATCTTGCAGTTTAATGCCTGTATATCACATTGAAAAGAGGGTAAAACTGTGAATAAATAAGCATTGTTAAATGATGAGTTTGCTCTTAGGGGTCTTTCAAAGCCACTCCGAAGAAAATCAAGTCCATAATAGTTGGAAACAAAAAATAAATGACAGTTACTAATAGTAAGGGACCACTTACAAAGCAGGGGCTTCTTTTATGCATAAAGTCTCCACACTGTTGACTTCAGTTTGGATGACCCATTTCTTTGCTGTTTCAAATTTGTGTCAACTCTAGTGATCTCTTTTCTTTATGCACCACACTGCAGATTAAGGTCACTGATTTTGCATAGAGCAACATGAAGCAAACAAGAAAAAAAGGAAAAAAGGAAAAGGAATACAATTTCAGTCCGTTCCTGGGAAGGAAAAGATCCGTCTGTTAATAATTATCTATTTTGACATTATGTGTGAAGTACTGGAATAGATTCTGCAGGAGGAAACAGGAAGCAGAAGATAAGAACCATACCTCTTGAGGAACTCAAAATCGAACAGGGACAGACCAAACCAAATGGAGACTGAGCAAATACAAAAACAGTGACATGCAAAAATCTAGGGAAAATATGTATGGCCAGCCTGAGTCTCCACGCAGGACCCAAATCAAAGATGAGTCTGATTTACCCTCCTCACTTCTGCGTGCCACGGTTCACCCCACTTCTCACTTCCCTTAGAGTCTTACCGCTTGACTGTACTTATGGAATACATCATAGGACAAGAAAGCAGGGTCAAACAGATGCAAGCCACATGATCAATCTTTCATCACACAGCTGTCTCAACTATCCAAATGTCACTGCAGATGTGTGCATTCAAAGGGTTTAAAGGAACTTTTTAATCCCCAAACTCTACTCTAGAAATTAATTCAAATCTTCATTGGAACGTGAATACCCCCCTCCCCACTGGTTTAATAAAAACAAAATTCATTAATATATCTCATTGGATTCCTTAAGAAAAAAGAATTTTCAAAAGAAACAATTCTCCGTTTGTGAATCTGGGCCAAGCAAGCAGAAGACAATGTGAAAAAATGAAAGATGGCTCTGGCTCCCCCATGCAGCATCAGAGACAGTGTGGTGTTACTTCCCCTGTTTCTCCTGATAGGGGGCTGTCCAAACAGGGCAATTTTTAAAAAACATTAGAAGATGAACACAGAAGAGCAACCTGGGAAAATCACCAAGCATGCCAAACAGCGAGTGCTCTTAGCTTTTCCTTCCTTCTTTTTCTACATTTGTTGGCAATGAGAGTCACCAAAACACAGAATCACATGCATTAAATTTTTTCAAGATAAAGTTCCTATCTCAAAAATAGTAAATTCCTAGTGGGAGCAGGATAAGAGGTATGTTGATTCTTCTGCAGATAGACGGTTACTACCGTGGATGCCAGTGTTTTGTTGATTTTGTTTTTTTAAGTGCTTAAAAAAAAATGCCATCCATCTGTCCTTAATTTGGAAATGACTCAATGATTTAGAAGCTTTTGTTTAACACTCACTGAATTGCTATACATTGACTTATCTGCCTAAATGTGAAACTCAGGCCTTCAATTAGATACCCAAGTGAGAAAATTATGAGAGTAACAGAATTATGTTCTTTAATAACCATTTATTGTCATCCAGTGTATTTAACTTAATATCTTATGTCTTCCTTGACATCTAGTTAAAATGTTAGTCTCATCTAACTGAAATTGATGAAATCTAAAATGTATAATTAATGACCTCCTTTGCAGAAGAGTAGAAAATTAACTTTATTTCTTTTAGAAAAGGTGTTATTCTCATGAATAACCAAATTTCTCTAAGTTGTTGGAAGTAGTTTAGCTTAATAGTCTTATAAAAAAAGATCACAGAATTTTTATTCTTCCTTTTGCAAAAGAAATAAAAGCCACATGCACTGTAACACTAATGCTCAAAATTAGAAACTTTTGCTGGCTACTTCCATTCTCAGCCTCCACACTCATCACTTGCCATGCTCCCTTTTTTACCCTTTTGTATTATTTCTGTGCTTATCTGTCTCCCCCACAAAACAGGAAACTCTTTGGAAAGCAGGGAATAGAATTTGTTCATTATAAACTTCAGCACTTCCATCTCCCAGCCCAATGATGTGTATATATATATAGTAGGTGCTCAATAAATGTTTCCCCACAACTATTTTAAAATTAAATAATTGTTCAAGATACCGCATTTGTTTCCATATGTACATAGATAAGGGATTATTGCCATCATAGACCTGATGACATCAAGACTCCCAAGTGGGCATATGATATATGAGTAACCCTCACCCACTTCCCCCACCCCCAACCTGGCCTGAGAGCTGCTGTTTGATTGAAAGATGTAACATTCCTCCTTACCCTTAGTCTGCTCTTGATACCAAATATGTGCCATGTGCCCCAAGGTTGAGAGCCCCTGGGGGAAGAGCTCAGCTGTGAGCAATGCCTTACTCCAAGGACATTTAAAGTCCCAAAGAAAGCCCCCTGGGCTACCTCAGCCCTGTAATCTGTGAGGGAGTCAACTGTTGCCCCGCACAAGAAAAGGCAGAGTTTGTTAGGCAACATGCATGTGCTTTAAGAAGATCGTCCCATAGCCCAGGCCAAATTGGAGAAGGGGAGATTTCTCTGCTGAGAGTTGGTCTAGGGCGATGCTGGCGGTGAACAGCAGAAGTCTGCAGAGTGGTTGTCTAAATTTTCTTGGGGTTAACTCTGTTTCTGCCATCAGCAGATCCAGTGCTCCAGGACACATGGATTCAGGTGTTGGTTTCTCATTGTCCATTTCTATTCCGCCCTAGTTGAAATCAGCCATCTCAACAAGGACTGAAAGGCTGGAACAGAAACCCTTTGGGTTGAACCTCCTGAGCTCCAGGAGTAGTAGCATCTTGGAGAACAACAGTCAGGGCTAGCTGGAGGCTGTGGCCAAAGGGGACTCAGAGTCCTAATTCCAGACCAGACGGCCCAAAACATCTAGCCCTGAGATCAAGCATAGAACCAGAAACAGTTCCAAGCACAAGATTTGCAGTAGGAGGCAAAGGGCCAGAGGGGTCAGAGAGAGCACTGGGAAGCCAAGAGAGGCAGTCTGTGCTGCTGTGCCATAAACAAACCCACAGGGGGGCAAGGAACTGTTAACGGCCCTGGCGGTTTGGACTTTCTGTTTTCTCCATTCCCAAGGATTTCATAACGAGAGTGGGAGCATATAGAATCCATGTGCATGCCCTTCTAGGAACAGTTTTTTGCTTGGACTTTTTGTTTGTTTCCAAACATCTGAATCAGGGAAGCATCCATTAGCCCTGGGAAGGAGGAAGAGCTTTGATGAGGGAGGTGGCAAAGATGATGGTGAAGACGACATTGGTGAAGACAAGCACAAAAAGCCCCAGGAGGTCAGACCTATCAGTGGTTCAAGGAGCAACACCTCTGACTGAGACCATGAAGGGGAAGCCAGAAGAGCTCGAACGGTTGTACTAACACATTACGTTCAGCAAGTACTAGTAGGTATCTGAGCAGGTGAGAGGCTCCTGAAAGGGCAAAGGAGCCACAGTAACACAGAAAGCAGAGTTTGCTAAAGGAAACTATGGTGCAAAAACTGAGCCTGAGAAGAATATGACTGTCACCATTGGATTGGATGGCTCAAACTAACCTTCAAGGAGTTATCCCTGTGAGACTGGGACTCACCTGAACACTTTGCACATAACGGAAGGGAACAGGGACTTTCATTTGTCAACTGCATCAACATTCCTCAGACACTCGTTGCATGACCACTAGAACAGGACATTGCTCTAGACATTGGAAATATACAGGAGTGAGCAAAAAAGATAAAATCTCTGCCGTCATGGAGCTTTTTTTTTATATGGAGAAATAGATCAGCGAGTAACATACATAATGCACGGGAATGGGAATAAATGCAATGGGACGAATATATCGGGAAAGGGGGTAAGGAATATTGGTAGAGGAGAGGGAGCAATTATGAATAAAGTGTCCAGGGAAGGTCTCACCGAGAAAGTGATGTTTGCAAATAACATTTTTTTAACATGAAAATTTATGGTATCTCTAAATGAACATTGAGGACAATCTAGAAGATAAAAGAAGAGGAAGAGATGTCACATAGAGGTAAGATGTTTCTTGAGAAGCATATGAGGAAATGGGGGAGGAGATGGGTTGCCCAGCAACCAGCAGCAGGTCAAAACTAAAGTATTTATAAGGAAACCAGAAGTTCCCTGGGGTTGCTACCTCCTTCAGGAAAATGGTGGCGTCTGTCCTATGGCTGCAATCACAGCCCGTTCTTACTACCATGTCCTCCCCAGGAGCTGCTCCTTCCCTGACGGTTTCTCTGTGGGATGCCCTTCACTGCTAGACCTCCATCCGCAATGCAGAGTATTCCTGGGAGAGGAAGACATAAAATGGATCTCCCTTCCTTTTGCCACACTAGCCTTTCTGTATCCACAAGAATAACTAACCAGGCTGCACAGACTCCGGCAAAGTTCCTAAGGAATTAGTGGAATTTCAGAAGGGAATAAAAACAGGCAGAACCAATATTAAAATTCCAGCAAACTGGGGCGCCTGGGTGGCTCAGTGAGTTAAGCATCTCCCTTCGGCTCTGGTCATGATCCCAGGGTCCTGGGATGGAACCCCGAGTCTGGCTCCCTGCTCAGTGTGGAGCTGCTTCTCCCTCTCCCTCTGTCTCCTGGCTTGTACTCTCTCTATTCCAAATACATAAATAAAATCTTTAAAAAAATAAAACAAAATAAAATAAAATCCAGCAAACTTAAGACTTCCTCCTTGAGTGTCCAATGCACCTCACAAACAACATCTCAAGAATTAAACCTTCACAAAGAAAGGCTCCCATACAACCCTTATTTCAGCTCCTACCTTGGTTTTCTTACACATGCATATGCGCACACACACACACACACACTCACAGACTCACATACCCACCTTCCACCACCAACTCCAAACAGATGCCTGTTGGTTCTAGAGAAAAAGGCAAAACAATAGAAACCAACCATCTCTAGTTTTTTATTGACTCCCAAACATTACCTGTCTAGGGATAGAGGGGTTAATTCCTCACTAATGGCTCTTCTGAATCCTTTTTTATTTCTTTATTGTTTAGTATTAGCAGATAGAACCATGTCCTTATTTATACTATCTCCAACCCATAACCAGTCATTTTTAAAACTCTGGGGCTTCATCCTTCCCCAACTGACTATATGTATTTGAGAAAAAACTCCATGCAAAAGAATGAAACTTGACCACTCTCTCACACCATACACAAAGATAAACTCCAAATGAATGAAAGACCTCCTTGTGAGACAGGAATCCGTCAAAATCCTAGAGGAGAACATAGGCAGCAACCTCTATGACATCGGCCAAAGCAAACTTTTTCATGACACATCTCCAAAGGCAAGAGAAACAAAAGATAAAATGAACTTGTGGGACTTCATCAAGATAAAAAGCTTCTGCACAGCCAAGGAAACAGTCAAAAAAACTAAGAGGCAGCCCACGGAATGGGAGAATATATTTGCAAATGATGCTACAGATAAAAGACTGGTATCCAAGATCTACAAAGAACTTCTCAAACTCAATACGCAAGAAACAAACAAATCATAAAATGGGCAGAAGATATGAACAGATACTTTTCCAATGAAGACATACAAATGGCTAACACATGAAAAAATGTTCAAAATCATTAGCCATCAGGGAAATTCAAATCAAAACCACACTAAGATACCACCTTACGCCAGTTAGAATGGCAAAAATTGACAAGGCAAGAAACAACAATTGTTGGAGAGGATGTGGAGAAAGGGGATCCCTCCTACATTGTTGGTGGGAATGCAAGTTGGTACAGCCACTCTGGAAAACAGTGTGGAGGTCCCTTAAAAGTTAAAAATTGAACTACCCTATGACCCAGCCATTGCACTACTGGGTATTTACCCCAAAGATACAGACGTAGTGAAGAGAAGGGCCATATGCACCCCAATGTTCATAGCAGCATTGTCCACAATAGCTAAATTGTGGAAGGAGCTGAGATGCCCTTCAACAGATGACTGGATTAAGAAGTTGTGGTCCATATATACAATGGAATATTACTCAGCTATCAGAAAGAACGAGTTCTCAACACTTGCTGCAACATGGACGGCACTGGAGGAGATAATGCTAAGTGAAATAAGTCAAGCAGAGAAAGACAATTATCATATGGTTTCTCTCATCTATGGAACATAAGAACTAGGAAGATCAGTAGGGGAAGAAAGGGATAAAGAAAGGGGGGTAATCAGAAGGGGGAATGAAGCATGAGACACTATGGACTCTGAGAAACAAACTGAGGGCTTCGGAGGGGAGGGAGGTGGGGGAATGGGATAGGCTGGTGATGGGCAGTAAGGAGGGCACGTATTGCATGGTGCACTGGGTGTTATACGCAACTAATGAATCATCGAACTTTGCATCAGAAACCAGGGATGTACTGTATGGTGACTAACGTAATATAATAAAAAAACATTAAAAAACAAAACAAACAAACAAAAAATAAAAACTCCAAGCACAAAAGCAGCATAGAAATCCAGACACATGAAGAAAATAACTTGAAATAAGAAAATTAACTTATATTTTCCTCAGTAGTTAGAAAATATAGTTTGAAATTTATCTCTGAAATTCCTTCCTTGAACGGACACCCAATGAATAAAGAAATTAAAGTTACCAATATATCAGGAGTTGAAGAGCTCTTGAATACTCAGAAGAGTGAAGGCAGAATGATTTGGTATTTTTGACCCAATAATCTATTACAGAGAAAAAAGGCCAGTTTAAACAGAACTCTCACTGGATCATGCCTCAGCATGGGAAAACTGATCAGCATGGCCACTCATATTTGTCAAGAATCATTTTAATGTTTAGTAGAGGAAAATTTGACAATTATTCTGACATTTAATGAGAGGAATACCACGTCTGAGAGCTCAGGACACTCATATATTCAGCTCTGTCTGATTTGATGAGCACTGTCCCTTTTTCTTTCTACAGATTGTTTTCCTATAAGTTTTTCTTGATAAGGTTGCATTTTAATCTAACTAATATTCTCTTTATGCAAATGAATGTTATTTACATGTATAAAACTGGTTAAAAATCAAAATGACATCCAATTGATATTTACAGGCAATTTCATCTGCTTATTTTTCAGTTTCACAGAATTTAAATTTAGCATTTTCTGACTTGGATTCCATTAGATTGGTACACTTAAGAGTTAAGCTGATTTTCTTTCATTAAAGTTTAGTTTCTGTGGTTTAATCAGTGAACATGTAATTGCTTAAAGTATTCATTTTATAAGATTTTTCAATAAATTATCAAGGATGTTTAAATCTAAAAACTGGTGCTATTTCTGTACTTGTGGTCATAGATACACAGCACAAGTTTTGCAGCTCGTCAGCTTGCTGTACTTTAATCTAATAAACCAGCTGGAAAAAACAAATGGTTCTGGTTTCTCCCTGCTGAATTTTTTTCTTTCTTTTTTCTCCTATATGAATATGCCCCTTTCATACCTTATCCTTGTGTCTCAAAGGACACGAGCTTTTATTTTGAACCATTCCTTGATTCATCAGGTAATTGTTAGTATTAATGGAGGGCTTACTATGTGCTAGGCACATAGTAATAGATTAATTCATTTAATCTTTATAATAATCCTAAGAGATACTTACTACTACTATCTTTATAAAGATAAGGAAAGTAATGCACAAAGAGGTCAACCTTGGGAAATAATGCCCACTTCCAGGTTCACCATATTCTCATGAAGTGAAGAGTAAATACATAAAGCATGTATCTATGAAGGTCTGCTATGTTCTTATTAAATGCAATGTGATATGTGAAGCATATAGCGTATGGCCTAGCATATTCTTTGTACCATGTTTCAATTATTTACTAAACTAAATCACTTTGAGCAAAGTGCTTAACAGCTAGTAAGTATCTTGGCAGAATTCTTACTCCCAGGCAGTTTCTGTAGAGAGCCCAAGTTCTCAATCAATACAATACACTGCTAGATAAATAATATAGCATTGATAATTCCAACAAACAACCACGTATTCCACCTTATTACATTAGTTAAAACACACAAGAGATACCTCTCTTACAACATTGATTTGAGACTATCACCCATAGTTAAATCTAGATGATAATATATATAATAAATGTGGAAAGAGATATGAAATAGAACAAGTACACACAGGAAAGGGTGTGGGTCTGCAGCAGGCATCTCATAAAAGCTGGGGACCTCGACTCAAGACTGGCTAGGACCAGGGCCTGAGTCAGCTACCCTGGAAAAAAGGGAAAGTACAGAATCTAAGTCCCAAAAAGAGAGAGGGCGGACTAAGTACCTTGTTCATGACCTTCATCTTGGTGATGCTTGTGAGTCAAGAAAGAAAGTAGCATTGTGGTTGTAATTTATACAACTCTTTAAGATATAATCATTCTTCTTAACTGCTACCAGTCTGCTCTTTCTGAAAAACAAATCTGATGTTCCTTTGCCAAAATCTTTCAATGGTCTCTCACCGCCCACAGGGTTCATCATGATCTGGCCTCGTCTCTTGCAGTTCTCCCTCGTTACGCTAACCTCGCACAGACCATTCGATGTGGTGAAGAAAACTTGGGTTTTGAAGCCAGAAAGATGCAGATTTACATTTCTTACTCCACGACTACAAACTGAGTGATCTAGAGGAATTTACTTAACCTTTCTGAGTCTTATAGTCCTTCTGTGTAACTTAAGAATAATAATACATACATTTGGGGAAATACTATGTAGAGTCAATGCAATACTTATAGAGTATAATGCCCAGCGTACCACAGGCATTGCAGGCATTCAATTAGCTTTAATCCTATTGTCTTTTATTTGCATATTTTTTCTATAGCAGAATTTGAAATACTTACAAGTTCCTTAACTTCTTTCAACCCTGTGTTCCTCCCCTTCAAAATGGGCCTAGGAATAACTACCTACTAGAGTTTTTATGAGGAATAAAGAAAATAATGAATGCAAGGCATGCAGGAGTCACTCAATAAATGTTCTATTTTTCACTGTTGCTGCTATTAGTTCATGAATTCCTTGAGGACAACAACTGTGTCTTCTTTATTTTTTTTTAATATTTTTTATTATATTATGTTAGTCACCATACAGTACATCCCTGGTTTCTGATGCAAAGTTCGATGATTCATTAGTTGCGTATAACACCCAGTGCACCATGCAATAAGTGCCCTCCTTACTACCCATCACCAGTCTATCCCATTCCCCTACCCCCCTCCCCTCTGAAGCCCTCAGTTTGTTTCTCAGAGTCCATAGTGTCTCATGCTTCATTCCCCCTTCTGATTACCCCCCATTTCTTCATCCCTTTCTTCCCCTACTGATCTTCCTAGTTCTTATGTTCCATAGATGAGAGAAACCATATGATAATTGTCTTTCTCTGCTTGACTTATTTCACTTAGCATTATCTCCTCCAGTGCCGTCCATGTTGCAGCAAATGTTGAGAAATCATTCTTTTTGAGTTTTTATTTATTTACTTATGTATTTTTAGTAATGGCTACACCCAGCGTAAGGCTCAAAGTCACGACCCCCCAGATCAGAAGTCTCATGCTCTTCTGACTGAGCCTGCCAGGCACCACTTCTTATTCTTTTTTTATCCCCAACATCTTACACAGCACCCGCTTATGCAGTGGGTATGCAACAAAATTTTAAAATCTCAACAAAGGAGTTTTCTCTGCTGTGCTCTTGAGGCAGGATTTCTTGGGACCCACCAACAACACTGGACTTAACAGCAGTTTCAAATCTTATATTCTTAGTCCTACTAGAGAGTTCAAAACCCAACTTCTTTAGTGAAGGTAAATAACCATAGTTGCTATAACAGAAAAGCCCCAAACCTCAATAGTTCGACACAAAGAATTTATTTCTTACTCCTGGTACAATCTAAAGCACTTTGGATTCTCAGTCGTTTGTGAGAGAATTGAAATTTCAATTCTTCCATAAGAATTGAAAAATTATTTATCATTTATTAATTGAACTACACAAGTTGGGCTTTTATCCAAATGTTTTAGGAAAAAAAGAAACTCTTATTAAAGAAAAATTGGGCATAAAAGCCTGTATTTGGTAATATTATTTAAATTAGTTAACCTTTTAAACAAATTGCTTAAATCGTATCCACATTGAAAAAAATCATTTTGTACTAATTTCTAGGATTTCTACATTAAAAGAAAGTTCTCAGCTAGCTTAGTACGTGTATGACTTTATATGCACAGAAGTCTGAATCTTCCTGAATTCAATGCAGAGAACATATCAGAGTGTAATAAATACTGAATGCTTTCTATTTGTAGGCCTGAGCTAAGTGCTTTGCATGTATTGACTCAGTTACTCCTGTCAACAAACCCCATGAAAGAGGTGTCATTACTATTCCGTTTTACAGATGAAAGAACTGAGACATAGAGAGGTTGCGAAACCTGCCCAAGGACTTAGAGCTGGGCAGTGAGAGAGCCAGGGTATGAATTCAGGAACTCTAACCTAGAGACTATGCTTGTAACTACTTCCTCTCCTGTTTCTGTAACAGAGCAGAGACTGAAGAAAAAGAACATATTTTTGGTTTCCGATTAACGTCTAATGCCACACAGGCAAATTGTCATTATAAACAATATAGGCACAATTGTCTTTTTTTTTTTTAACTTTAAAAAAGCTAAAGCTTTAATATCGCCTAAGCCGACAGCACTTGAGTTATGAAGTAGCTTGGAGCTGCTTACTCTGATGCCAAAAAGGCATTTGATTTGATGTGGCAAAATAATACAATCCAGTTTTAAGGGGAACATTTGAGCTGAACTCAAGATTTGCTTTTTAAAAAACAATCTGTAATCTTCAGTTACCAATGGCTTATTTCCAGGTTCTATTTTGAAAGTGATAATTAGGCCTAGAAATTTTTTGCTAACTTTGTTATGTAAATCACACCTTTGGGGGAAAAATTGGACAAAATAACACAATAGCAATAGAAAACCATTTTACCCTGAATGATTTTTTTTTTTTATCTATTCAATCAGATGAGATATGTGCCAGGCTTTTGCCATACTCAATGATTCCTAGACCATTTAAAAATTCAGTGCCAAACTGGAAAAAGAATGGTCCTTACTTTAGTCTATTCCAACCCCAGATAAAATCTTGATTTCCTCAGATCTTGGGTCCCCACCTCTTGACAAGCTGGTGGCTCATTATAGAATCTTGAACCGCCAGAATCTTCATTACTTTTCTTCATCACATCTCCCACATCCCCCACCATTGTCAACAGCTCTTCTCTGGAAAGAATACAAATTAAACTCCAAATAATGCTTTTTAATTCCTATTTCTACACTTTTAAAAACTTTGAAAGTGATTAAATTACATGGCTCCTTAAGACAGGCAATCCCCAAACAAAACTCGGTAGCCTGCACAACAACTGAAGGTAGCTTCTCCGGGCCAGACAGAAAGAGGAGAATGGTATCAGCTCTTCCACTGCCATGCTGCTTCACACAGTGGAAGGCAAAATGAAAATGATCCCACCAAATAGCACTGAGCACCCTATTCTGGCTTCTCAAGAAGCAGTGTCTGGTTTTGATGGGAAATACCAATTTCAATGACAGACTCAAGACATTCACACAACTAAACACATCTCTAACTAAATACAGCACAGCTTAAAAAACAGATCAGATCTGGTTTCGAAACACGGTATCGCTAATCCTTTTCAAGTTGTGGAATTCCTTGAAATGATTATCCTCAAAGTTGAAGGGAAAAAATATCACAGAAAATCATTTTGTATCCAAATATTTGCTCGTATCTCAACATAAGATATTCACGCAGGGGTGGCGGCATTCTACCTTAAATTACTTATTGTATGGCATCCAATGGCTTACAGATTGCTGAAGCCAAGAACAAAAGCAAATTGGATATAATTCTCCTATTCATATGTCGAGGTCAAAATAGAGGCTGACTCATCATAGAGTCCTTACTTAGCAAGTCACAGTCCTTTATGCCACCCGTTTGTTCATTTGTTATTATGAGCTATTCAACTGCTGTTTTTCTTTCTTCATTCAGGGCAGAAACATAAGGTCTGGGCCAGCAAGAGCAGAGTCCTTAATGGCTCTTTCTCTCTCACTTCCCCTCTTGACAGGATAGCCAGTTGGACACAAACAATGTTGTCATCTCGCTGCCTCATGCCCTCCCACTTTACCACTTGTCAGTGTGCTTTTGTTTCTTGTCTGTTCAGAGGGTAGGCTTCTTGAGCATGCATGCCTTCTTTGTTGCTAGCTATGGCATGTATCATAATGCAGTTTGAGTTTAATGTATATTTTCACAATTTACCTACTTTAAGGAATTCACTTTCCCTTTATTCCTATTCTTCCCAATGATAAAGGTCTCACAAGAATAAGGGGAACCCTTTTCTTCAAACTCCAGATCCCAGTGTACCTTGCTTTTTGTAAACATGCTAACTCAAACAAATCTTCCCTGGTTTCAAAATGATATTTCTCTCTTTTGTCCCTTGGCAGTATTACTTGGAGTACATATTTAATGCCTTATTCTTACTCTTTCTAACAGTGCACATCTTGCTGAGGTCACAGTTCAATGAGAGTTAATGAGGTTCAGAGGGAACAAAGGGTTAGGGGAGGCGAGGGGCTTGACTCTGCTCCATGTACCCATTCAGGGGCCCCAACTTCTTCATTCTTCAACTGTGCTGTCAAGACCACTCTGGTATCACCCAACAAGAGGATGAGGAAAGAGGGATTGTGGAGAATTTATAAGACATTTTAGAGGTTAGGCCCAGAAAAGATATATATTTTTTCCATACACATTCTACTGGTCAGACCTCGGTTATATGGCTTCATCTAACTGCAGAAAATGCTGGGAAAAATAATTTTGTTGCAGGCCAGTTGGACAGAAGAAGAAGAAGAAGAAGCAGCAGCAAAGAAGAAGAAGAAAAAGAATAGATTTGGTGAGCACATGAAAATGTTTCTGTCACACTCTGCCTTCCTGGTCATTGCGTATTTATTTCATCCTCTCCTCCCAAACACAGAACAAAATCACCACCTCCCCATATGATGCAGCCCAAATCCCCATTTAATCACTGCATCCAGCCCAAAGACCAGGATCTTTCAATAATGATCAAGCTGTCCATCAATTCCAGTGGATTTCTCAAGTTCTTACAAACTATGAACTAAAAAGAAGCACAAGTCATCTGCCTCTCAACTCACATACTCCCAAAACTCAGTGGTGGAATAGGCACAGAATCACACCAGAAACACTCCCATTTGGGAAACAGAAGCTGACTTGAGTTACAAACAATTCTTAAATCCTCCTGGTCAGACACTATGAGGGCCTTCTAGCATAGAGTAGGGGGTAGAGGAAGATTTCTCGTAAAGACCCTTACTCCCCTCTTTGGGAAGACTCCTTTGACCATCTAAAATCTTCTTCCTTATGCAACATCTTTGGTCATGTCTAAAATTGGGAGTATTCCCTTCTTTTTTATAGGCTGCATTTTTTATAGGCTGCTTCCTGTTAGAAAAACTTGGGAGTCCAAGGTGGTCTTACTCCTTAAACAGTGAAGATTTTTTTGTTTTTAATCCAAGCTTGAAGTTTGCAGTTTCTCTGGTAATGCGGTTCACTCAAAAATATAGAAAGTTCCTAATCTACTTTACTCATGCCATTAGCTAAGTAAGCACCCCAAAATTATATTCTAGGCATAACTCTCAAATACTTTTTTTTTTCTTCATTCTGCACCTGCTGTCTCAATTTAATGGCAGTTACCTCAGTGCCATCAAGCTCAGTTGGAAAACCCCATTCTTAATCTGATCTTTGCCAAATGCTTGGCTATTAATGGGTTTTTAATTTTTTCAATCTTATTTTCTACTGATTGGGGCTTAGAAATGGTCACCTTTGCCAACCCTTTAAGGCCTCAAAATTCTAAATTCCATTTGTTTCATTTCTGCCAGTTTTTTCCCGACTTACCTATTTAGCCAGCAGTAGTCAATACACATTGATAGTTCGATTCTTTTTACTATTTTCTTTAGAGCTATTTCTCAATGTAGACTTATCTGCTGTCCAAAATATAAGAGGTGACACTTCACTAAATAATTTGCCACTATGTTACATGGATTGCCATTTTTTCAGTCTTTAATACTAGTGTCATTGTTACCTACACCACACCACACCCACTGGTATGACGATACAATATATTTTAGGTTTTTATTATATATTACACAATATCTGTATTAGTCAAGATATCCTAACTGCTACAATAAATTAAACCTCAGTGAGTTAAATAATAAAGTTTTCTAGCTCATGTCATAGTCGGTGCATGTTAGGGACACGGAGTATCTAGGCCCCCCTAACATTAACACATAGCTTCTGTTGTGACCTTACTTGTATCTCCCCCACAGTTCATCTATTTGAGTACTTACTGCCGGGTATCTCAGGATGTGACCATATTTAAGATATGGTCTTTACGGAGGCAAGTAAGTGAAAATGACATTATTAGGGTGGGTCTTCATCCACTATGACTGATGTCCTTAGAAGAGGAGGAAACTTGACACAGACACATACAGAGGAAAGATGTGAAGGTACAGGATAAAGGCGGTCATCTATGCACAGTACAAGCCAAGGAGAGGCCTGGAACAGATTCTCCCCTTACAGCCCTCAGAAGGAAACAACCCTGCCAATACCTTGGTCTTACATTTCTAGCCTCCAAAACTGTGAGAAAATAAAATCTACTGTTTGAGCCACCCAGTCCATGAGACTTTGTTATGGCCACCCCAACAAACTAATATGGCTTCCTAGTCCCCAGGTGTCATCCAGCCAGCAGATTCGGAAAGAGAGAATGTAGAGAATCTTGCAGGACACTTCCGGCTCAATCCCTGGAGATTTGAGGGGCTATGGTTGTATATGATATCCACCCACATAACATTATCTATGTAACTCAGTCACATGGCCTCACTTTACTGCAGGAAAGGTAAGAAGATGTTGTTTGGCTGTTTGCCAGGAATAAAAAGAAAGGGTTTGGTGACTCCATGAAAGTGTCCTTGCTTTAGTGGCCTATCTCAAGTTGGGTAGCCTGAATATGAGGTGGAAATGAATCTCTGCTCTGACCAGAATTAGTAGAATTTCTGCAGAGACCTGGGACAGAAGCAAAAGATTTTTCCTTCATTTATGTATTACTCCCCTGTTTATACTTTTCTCAGTTGGTACTCAAGTCACTTATTCCTCCAAACAGCCCACTCAAGTATCCACTGAACAAATATTTGTTGAGTTCATTATACATGCTAACCATAAAGGAGACTCTCCCTTAACAATTTCTCAATCCATTAGATGTATGAGTGGACAGGTAGGTACATAGTTGGAGGGATATTATTATCCTTACTTTATATACAAGTAAATAGAGTCACAGAAAGATTGACTTGCATAAGTCATACAGTTAGTAACTAATAGTCAGTATCTTTTAACATATATGTATATAGTGCCTGGCAGGCATATACTAAATGCTAGTCATCTCACTCCACCCTTCGCTTTTATATCCAGTGTAGTTTTCATAGATTACACAGGGTAATCAAGTATATTAAAACCGTAAGTGAAAGGCGCATTACGAGAAGCATGATTATTTTAAATGCTTCTAACTAGACATAGATCACCTGTTCTGTGGCACCACCATTGCGTGCAGACTCCTCAGCTGTGTGATCAGACAGGACTTCCACACGCTGGCCCATCCCACCTGAGCTGCCCCACTGAGAAGACTGCTGTGCTCACCATTCTGTCCACAAAGCATGCTATGGAAAACCCATCCTCTTGTGTTTGCTCATGCTTTTCTTGCCTTCTGGAATATCAGCTCCTTTCCTCTCCGCTGATCTATTTAAATCCTACCAATTGCTCAGATCTCTTATGTGGCCTCCTCATAACTTCCCCTGCATATTTCAGCCTACCTCAAGCCTCCACTCTCTGATCTCACTATTTATATTATTTTGGCATCCCATCCTTAGACTTACCTTATATAACTTTTTTTTATGCTCAATGGACTTAGAATAAAGCATATATTTATATTTCTAAACTTCTGGGGCTTTCAAAATTCATTTTGTGGTTAGAATAAATTTGCATGAATCATCTGCTCATTTACTTCTTACAAAGTCATAAGTTGGCAGATCTTTTTTCAGTGTGGTGTCTAGATATGGCCTTCTCTGGTCAGAAATGTGAAACAGATAACCTTGTGTACCCTTTCAAATCTCTTTTTTTCTGCACTTGTTGCCTTTTTTTTAAATGAACTTTATAGCATCTTCCTCCCATTATCAAGGTAGCAGGGCTTCCTTGGCCCCATAAGAGAAGCCCTGTGGCCACAAACATTCTCATTTTTTCTCATCTCTTTCCCAACAAAATGTACCTGTCCTCTCCCCCATTTCCAGGTGTCCAAATTTAATCAGAGAAATTTACAATAAGATACATCTGCTGAGGGGCGCCTGAGTGGCTCAGTCAGTTAAGCAAACAACTCTTGGTGTTGACTGAGCTCGTGATTTCAGGGTCGTGAGATGGAATCCCGTGTCAGGCTGCACACTCAGCGCAAGGTCCGCTTGAGATTCTTTTCCCCTCCCTCTCTCTCCCCTTCTGTTCCTCCCCCCCCCCGTACCCACTCTCTCTCTCTAAAATAAATAAATAGACAAAATCTTTTTTAAAAAAGGATACATATGCTGAACATAGTTTCACGGTTACAATTTTATTATATACAGGGTTGTTTGTGCAAATTGTGGTCAGTGAAGTAACACTAGAGGTAAGGAGGCAGGATGTGAAGAACTTTTAATGTCCTTCAAATGATGAAACATATGTATATAAGCAAAATTCTGTGGTCCAGTAGAGTATCATCAATGTTGGGGGGAAAATCCTCCTTAACATTGATTTGAGTAGTAAAACATCATAAAGCATGGAATCTATAGAAATTATTTTAGTTTTGAGGTTTTGTATCCCTATTGTAGCTTTTCACAGTTTTTTTTAGTTTTTGTGCTTTTTACGGTTATACGGCATAATTATATAGAAGCTGGCCAGCTGCTTGATATAAAAAGTTCATTCTTGCAACAACAACAACAACAACAAAAGAAAACTGTTTTCTGACTTAGCATTTAATGAGAAAGACACAACAAGCAAGGCTTTAGATGATGACTTTCTGTTCAACAGGAAATAAGTCTAATAAAAAAGTAACGAATAGATTTAAGCAGGAAAAGCATCTACTTTCTCTGCAAGTCTGCTGGCTGGCAGGGCCACAAACATAGTGGTCCAAACCCTAGAAGTCATCTAGGCAGGCTCTGACCACTTCTGAGAGAGAACTGGAAATGGGCAGGTTGTATTTTTTTAATATGAGCCTCAGTTAACGGGAGATCATGTCTTGTTGATTCTCTTGGCACGCTCCCGAAAGTACCATGTGCATTTTTGATACTCAAATGTCCTTCAATACTGATACCAGAAACCCTTCCATATTTGGTCATGAGCCTCAAGAATAGAAGACAAAACCTCACCAATACTCAAATGTTCCTATTACCATTTACAGCCCAGAAGCTGAGAAGTCTTTTCCCACTCCATCATGAAATATTTTATTATGCAAATACGGGAAACCCAGTCACTCAAATAATTCATGGTGAGATGGAACAAAGTACCTGGAGAATGATTGGGAATAATCATAAAACTGGCCACGGATGTGAATACAAGGACATATATCTCAATAATTTCTAATTCCTGAAAATAAAGGAAATTAATCATTCATTCCTCTCTTTTAAATACAAATACAGATATAAAGGCATTTAGGGGAGTTAGCTTATGCATAATAATCACCAATTTTCATTAGGATGAGGCCAACTCAAAGAAAGAGGAAAAGGATAAATACTAGCAGCATTCTCTCCCTCTCTCTTTCCGATAGTATAATAATTTACTATAAATATAAAGTAAACCAAGCTTCACAAATTTTTATTTAATTTTTAAATAAAATAATTTATGTGTCCTCATTATGAAGTATTATTAAAGTAGAGTTTAGATGAAAAAGTAGAGTTAGGCTATTTATTTATTTATGGAACACGCCTACCCATTTATAGGTTATTTCAAACACATCTAAGGGTAGTTTGTTAAATACAGAACTAAAGCTCACACTGATTACCTGAAAAGTTTCTTAGTTCTATTTTCTTCTATCACATAAAAATGGAGAAAACTACTCTTTTGGTTTTTATTTTTCCTTTTGTTTTCCAATTTAACAACTTTACCACCAACTGAATTAATATTAACGTTTGTGAATCTTAGAAACAAACAAAACCCTGTAGTCTGCTTTAAAAACAAAAAAAAAGTCTTCTTAATAGCTTTTTGTTAGAAATTCTATTCTGCATCTCTGCTGTGTTACAAAAAAGGCAATCTGAAATCTTATTGTAAATGACAAAAAATATTTAAAAAAAACTCATTTCAATGGTCTCTTTCCTATTCATTGCAATAAAACTTCTCTGATACACCAATGGCAATGCTTTTGCACAATTTCTCATCAGCACTTTCATCTGTCCATTACCTAATGGCTAGCTCTCTAGCCAAATATGCTAAAAGATGCAAAATCGCAAAGAAGCACCCCTCTGTGCTTTTTGGGACAGGAGGAATGAAGTTCTGGGGCTCCATCTCTGAATGGGAGATGAGTTTTGTCTTCCTTGTATTTGCCCCTCAGCCCTGTGTATGTCCACAAATGGAGGTGGTAAAAACAGGTAGGGGGCTGTCACAGGATCATCCGCACCTACTAACAGCTGAGTAAACGGGATCGGTTTACGGCTCCATACATGCGTGTGAGGGCAGGAGAAAGAAATACAAAGAAGGGACGTCTCCAATCCTGGTTATTGGGACACTTAGAGATGCCTTATAGTCACCTCTGACAATTTACTTACTGTACATTCCTATAGATCTCTTCGCAAATGAAAACGTTAAGCCCCAAAGAATGGCTTTGCTAATGCTTCCAATAGACAACCCACATCCTCACAAGGAAAATAAATTCTCGTTTATTTAAAAAATGTCTTATGTGCTTGGAACCAAAACACTACTCTAAACAATATCATGTGGTGGAAACGAAAGACACAAAGGATGTTTTAGTAACTGGGTCTTGTTGTGTTAAATAAATGCAGCATGAAGTTTACATATCTATGTGGGCGTAATGATGTAATTCAATCTCAGAAAACTCATACATTTACAAGATGATGTTGGGATATATGCATTCCTGAGCACTAAGATTAACCATACATTTATATAAAACTATACACGTTGTTTATAAATAAAAATATTGCCACCTTCCTGAAAAAAATGACAAAGACAGCCATTCATGTAAAGTATTTTGATCAATTTTCTGTTAGATTAAAATTGAATTACTCCTTTTTCTCTTTGCAGTTTAAGAGAGTCCAACAAAATCTCTCCAAGCCTTACTAACCCAGACTAAATCTTGTTTTCCTATTCTTATTTCTTTAATTTTACTCTAAGATTTCCTCTACTTTTTGTCCTATTGTGTTGTGTAGATGACATTGCAAATCCTTTTTGCATACGTATATGAAAGTATAAATAATCACATTTATCTTTCCCCAGTCCTAACAAGCAGGTGGACTTGACTCTACCTTGTTCAGAGGGTCTGTGACCAAAGCTTACCACCAGCTGCCTTAGGAAAACTACTCAGTCCCATGTCAGCACATTTAGCTTCACATTTGCTGTGAAGGATTTTGGCGTGGTATATGTGTGTGTGAGTATCAAAAATCAGCAGGCTTAAAACAATCTTGAAAAAGAAAAACAAAGCTGGAGGTATCACAATCCCAGATTTCAAGTTATACTGCCAAGCTATAGCAATCAAAACAGTATGGTACTGACACAAAAAAAGACACACAGATCAATGCAACAGGATATAAAGTCCAGAAATAAACCCTCAATTATATGATCAATTAATTGTTGACAAAAGAAGCAAGAATATGCAATGGGAAAAAGATAGTCTCTTCAACAAATGTTTTGGGAAAATTGGACAGCTACATGCAAAAGAAAGAAAATGGACCACTTTCTTACACCACACACAAAAATAAACTCAAAATTGATTAACCTGAAACCATAAAAATCGTAGAAGAGAGCACAGGCGGTAATTTCTCCGACATTGGCCATAGGAATATTTTTCTAGATATGTTTCCTAAGGCAAGAGAAATAAAAGTAAAAATAAACTATTGAGACTACATTAAAATAAAAGCCTTCTGCACAACAAAGGAAACAATCAACAAAACTAAGAGACAACTGAGAGAGGGGGAGAGAGAAACAAGCCAAGATAAAGACTCTAAACTATTGAGAACACACTGATGGTTACCAGAGGGGAGATGGGTAGAGGGATGAGCGAAATAAGTGATGGGGAATAAGGAGTGCACTTGTCATAATGAGCACTGGGCAATGTATGGAATTGTTGAATCACTATGTTGTATACCGGAAACTAATATAATACTATATGTTAACTGTATTGGAATTAATAAATTAAATTTAAAAAAATTAAAAGACAACCTACTGAATAGGAGAATATATTTATAAATGATATATCCGATAAAGCATTAGTGTCCAACTCAACACCCAAAAAACAAATAATCCAATTAAAAAATGGGCAGAAGAGGGGCGCCTGGGTAGCGCAGTCCTTAAGTGTCTGCCTTCGGCTCAGGGCGTGATCCCGGCGTTCCGGGATCGAGTCCCACATCAGGCTCCTCCGCTGGGAGCCTGCTTCTTCCTCTCCCACTCCCCTGCTGTGTTCCCTCTCTCGCTGGCTGTCTCTCTGTCACATAAATAAATAAAATCTTTAAAAAAAAAAAAAAAAATGGGCAGAAGACACAAATAGACTTTTCTCTAAAGAAGACATACAAATAGCTAACAGACACAGGAAAAGATGCTCAACATCACTCATCATCGGGAAATGCAAATCGAAACTACCGTGAGATGTCACCTCACGTCTGTCAGAATGGCTAAAATCAAACACACAAGAAACAAGTGGTGGTAAGGATGTGGAGAAAAAGGAACCCTTGTGCACTGATGGTGGAAATAGAAACCGGTGCAGCCACTTTGGAAAACAGTATGGAGGTTCCTCAAAAAATTAAAAGTAGAACTACTCTACAACCCAGTAATTGCACTACTGGGTAATTACCCAAAGAATACAAAAATGTTAACTCGAAAGGATATATGCACCACTATGTTTATTGCAGCATTATTTACAATAGCTAAATTATGGAAGTAGCCCAAGTGTCCTTTGATTGATGAATGGATAAAGAAGATGTGGTGTATATATACAATGGAATATTATTTGGCCATAAAAAATGAAATCTCGCCATTTACAACAACATGGATGGAGCTAGAGAGTATAATGTTAAGCAAAATAAGTCAGTCAGAGAAAGACAAACACCGTATGATTTCACCCATATGTGGAATTTAAGAAGCAAATAAGCAAATGGGAAAAAGAGAGAGAGAGAGAGAGAGAGACAAACCAAGAAACAGACTCTTAACTACAGAGAGCAAACTGATGGTCACCAGAGGAGAGGGAGCAGGGGAGATGGGTGCGATAGGTGTTGGGGATTAAAGGGTACATTTATCACGATGAGCACTGAGGAATGTCTAGAATTTTTGAATCACTATATTGTACAACTAAAACCAATACAACACTGTATGTTAACTATACTTGAATTAAAATCAAAACGTAAAAAAATCACCAGGCTTGAGGTACCTACACAAAACCTGGCTTGAAGTCCCTAGAGAACCAGATAGTGTATGTTAGATTGCTACAGTTAAGACTTACCTCAGTTCTGTCCCTTCTCCCAGGTAACTTTAACAAACTGAATCACCCCCTTCATGCCCCTTCCCCCATAGTGTTAAACCCCTAAGTGGCAGGCTTATGGCCCTAACATTCTTTGTATCCCTCTTCACATTCCCAGTCATTCATCCAGTGCTGTATACATATTAGCTAATATTTATTAAGCTGTCACTAAATGTTCTACACATTTAACATACATTATCACATTTAATCATTTCAACAGTGGTATAAAGTAGTGTTATTTTTATCCCCACTTTACAGAGGATAAAACTAAGGCACAGAGATTTTCAGTAAATGGCCTAAGTACAAATCCACATTTGTAAGTAGCAGAGCTAGAATTCAAAGCCAGAGTATACACTCTTGACCACTAAGCAACACTTCCACTAAGCATACCGTAGATGTTTAATCAGACTTTGATATGAGAATAGATGATTTCAGTGAACAGGTTCATGAAAATGTGGGAAAGCAGTTGAAAGGCCAATTGTTCAAGTAAAAAGAGGAGTTTGTCCTTGATAACTCTGAAGCTCTGCCTTCTATCATATTTGGCCACTGAGCAATGCCATCTCTTGCGTGAGACTGTAGTGTAGACACTGCCCTTGTCTAAATGATAGCAGTAACTTCCTCCCTGGCCTCCCTGCCTCCAGTCTCTCCACCTCCAGACCACAGTTTTCCAAATCAATGACATTAAGGATTCTAATATAGAATGAATCAGAATGATTCAGTAAAATCATTTGTCTCTCTTACTTGTCTCAAAATTCAAGCTTACTGATGTAGGGACTATATTTTATTCATTTTTATTTTGACTATATTGCCTTTTAAGTAGTAGACTCTCAGTAAAGGTTGAAATTAGTTCAATGAGGGCCTTGTCAAGTTCGGCTACTCTTTAGGACACAGAGTAGGGTGATCCTGATTCACAGAATATTCTGGGAAGATGAAGGCATAGACACAGACATAGGCAAAATTATGCATACATAGGAAATTTTCCTTTGATTCTGTATTGTTAGCAATGTGTTCAGCTAGAAATAATAGAAAACCCAACTGTCTCAAATCAATAAGGAGTTTCTTTTTCTCACATAACGAGATCAAGGGTAGCAGTTGCCAGAATTAATTTGGCTGCTCCAGGATGAACTGAGGTTCAGACTCTTTCTATTATTCCTTACCATACTCAGTGTACTGGCTTTTCTTTGGCATGATTTTCGTCCTATGTTTTAGGATGGCTCTGAACATTACATCTATACTCAGGGTAGGGAAAAGGGGACTGGGCAACATCATGACTTTTACCAGGACAGCAATATTTTACCAGAAGCCTCTCCTCTCACCCAGGGCAGACTTTCACTTCTATCTTACAGGTTAGCATTTTGTCACATGGTCACTCATCTACAAGGAAAGCTGAGGAAGTCAATTAGTTTTTTCCACTTCGTTAGTGAAAGGAGACAAGAAGGGAGGGGGTTGGAAATTGCTGTGGGTCAGCCAACCAACAGTACCTGCCCCACATAGATTCTTCCCTTCTTATCTTCTTTGCTCCCATGAGAGCATTATTCCCAAGAAATTCATTTACATGTGCTCTTCCCACCAGCTCTTACCAGTCTGTTCATCAAAACTAGTTCCAAGGAAAGAATATGGCATTTATGATAAGTTCTGAGTGACAACTCCGGTACAGTAGGTCCACCTTGTCCATCCGGGTGCATTCTAAGTCCCCTAGTGGATGCCTGAAACCGCAGAAAGTGCGGACCCCCGTATATACCATGTTTCTCCCATACATACGTACCGAAGACGGTTTAGTTTATAAATTAGGTAGAGTAAAAGATTAACAACAATAACTAATAATAAAATAGAACAATTATAACAATATACAGTACTATAATAAAAGTTATGTGACCGTGGTCTCCCTCAAAATATCTTACTGTACTCACCTTTCTTCTTGTGATGATGTGAGATGATAAAATGCTTGCTTGATGAGATGACGTGAGGTGAAAGATGTAGGCTTTGCGACATGGTGTTAGGCTACTGATTGACCTTCTGATGATTCGTCAAAAGGAGGATCACATGCTTCCAGATCACAGGTGAATACAGGTAACCAAAACCACGGAAAGCGAAACTACAAATAAGGGGAGATTGCTATATTTACAAGTAAAAAGGAACCAAAGTTTTAAGCTAGGCTCTGTCAGTGTCTCTCACTCCGTGCACTCTTAGCATTTGGGTAGGATAATTCTTTGTTCTACATGACTGACAGCTCATGAAAGACATTTATCTTCATCCCTGCCCCCGCTCCAATTGACCGTAGTAATCCAAAAGGTCTCCTCTCCGTACCAGATGCCTCATAAGGAACTCCTGGTTGAGAACCATTTCCCAGGTGAATGTCAGAAACCAACAGCTAAGGGACTGGGTAAGAAACTGAGTTGGGAAAGAGTGTGAAAAGGAAAGTTTGATAGGTTAGCAGGACTTCTTCAGAACCCCTGAAAAGTCAATGCCGTCTGATAAAGAGAAAAGCCTAAATAACCTTTCTTCATCGCTTGCCTTTAGCTCTTAAGAAAGAAGAGATCATCTAGGGTTCTTGTCTGACCAACATCACTGCATTCCACGATACATCAAAGACCACAAATGAATGAGAACAAGGTCAGTGAAGTAGGTTTGCCATGCAGTTTAGAGAAGACCCAAAGAAGCAGACATTTATACACACCACACAAACGTATTTGCTCATGCAAGTGTTTTTCTAAAAACCAGTTTTATCGCCGTATCGTTCATATACCATACAATTCACCCATTTATGTTTTTTAAAGATTTTATTTATGTACCTGAGAGACTAAGTGGGAGAGAAACAGAGAACAAGTGGGAGGGGGGAGGCAAAAGGAGAAGCAGACTCCCCACTGAACAGGGAGCCCGAGACCAGGGCTCAATCCCAGGACTCCGGGGTCATGCCCTAGGACTCCGGGATCATGCCCTGAGCCCCAAGGCAGACGCTTAACCAACTGAGCCACCGAGGTGCCCCTACAGTTCACCCATTTAAAGTGTACAATTACTGTTTTCTTTTCAAAGTGGATTTTACTTGTGTCTGGGGAATGGGAAATAAAAGCTTGGGCTTTGGCAGTCTCAAGGCATTTGCAGCTCAGGGATTCTCCATCTTGCTGGGCTATACCACTCACTCTCCTTCTGAGGTGATGGAAGGTAATGGACAGGAGACTGCCTGGTCCTACAATCAGCGCTGTAGGCAAAGACCCTTCAGCTGCTTCAACACCCTTGCACCAAATACACGGTGATCGCGGTGTCACTGAGTACTAATCACAACAATTATAAATTGCCCTGTCCTGCAAAGAACTCAAAGCGAATGTTAGCTAATACTTCCAGGAGTCTTTATTTTCATGTCTGCGTTAAGTAGGTAGGGGTTTAGTATGATTATCTTCACTTCAGTAATAATGAAAGTAAAAGACATTGGTTTGGGGTGACTTAGTCAAAGTCCCACCATTACCACTGGGTTAACTGAGCTGAGCTTTTCAGTGGGAGTGCTCTGCTTTTATCTCTTACAAGAATAAACTTTAATGGCAGTTTTGTACAAAGTTGAAAAGCAAAAATTACAATAAAATACAATTCCTTTGTAAAATATGCTTGATGTGTTCTTTCAAACTTGGTCTTTTGTTACTAACAATAAAGATTTAGCACTTATGTAGCACTTTTAATCCACAAAGCACTTTTCAAATGTTAACTAATTAAACATCACAAGCATCCTGGGAATGAGAAAGTTATTATATTAGACTTATGTGCTTCCTGTAACATATATATTAAATGCTTTGTTTTTTAGTTCCTCAGAATATTAGTGACACAGATGAAGAAAATACCATTTTCACTAATTGATTATCTTCTTTCCATAATGCAGTAGAAAGTGTTATTGAAAGTATTGATTAGATATTCTTTAATTTCATTTAAATAGAATAACATAAGGCTTGAGACTCAATGTATATTTGGTGTGACATACTGTGATTTAAAAGCATAATAAAGTAGTAATAATTGGATTAGTTTAAATCAACCCTTGAGAGAAGGTAAAAATCATCAAAATTGTTAATATTTATTGAACCTCCTTTATGCCAGGCACAATTCTAAGTGGTTTATATTTATCAGCTCATTTAATCCTGGCAACAGCCCTATAATGAAGTATAAGATTATGTCCATATCGCAGATGAGGAAACTGAGAGAAAGGAGGTCTAATACTATGAACTTCGTTAGATATCTAGTAGAGAGCTCAGCCAGGCAGCCTAGTTCCAGACTTCTTGCTCTTAAGTAAATGATTTTTTAAAAAGATGGTAGGTTAAAGGTTCATGGACAGTTATTAGGATACAATCTGTTCATGCCTCTTCAAAGTCTTAAATATACTTAATTATGAATATGGAAAATGAGCTAAAGTTCTGGCACCATTTCAGATTTGGGGAAAATAATGATAGATTTCATATTTTCAGGATGGATTTTAATGTTCAATAATTATTTTAAATGCACATATATTAAAAATATTCTCTGATACTAACCACAGTTAATTTTATGAATTTTTATGTGTCAATTTGTTAATAACTTCTAAAACAACTGTTAAACTTAACACTGAGTGGGGAAAAAAATGCCATATGTAAAATTTTTTCTTTAGTATGCAAAGTAACCTAAAGATGTGTGTGTGTGTGTGTGTGTGTGTGTGTGTGTGTGTGTTATATAGTATAAGCTAAGAACAAGTGGAATAGAACCCTCACGTCAGGAAAGAATGAAATCTAACTAACCTTGGTCAACATTTATGGTTTCAAATTTCATAGTAAATTCAGTGGATACTCGATAAGCCTCCTCCATGCACAAAGCATCTATTGAATTTCTGTTATGAATCTTTGGCAAGAAAGAAGAAAATTGTTTAAAATTTTGCCTATCATCTTATCTATAACTGAGTATATTACTACAAATATCTTGATAGAAAAGGAAATGCTCATTTACCATAATTTAATGTGCCAAGATACATGACTTAACATCTAGGCAGAATCAAAGTATAATATCATCCTGCAATAATTCCATTTTACTGTGGATCAGATTTATACTCTAGTTCAAATAATGACCTTGAGTATCTTTCTCATTAAAATGCAGAAAAAACCTAAATGATGAATGTAAATTTTATCTCTGTCACCATTGTTATAACAGTGGCTCCATTGTATCATCAGTGCTGTAAAAGTCCAACTTTGAGAAAGCTACATAATTCTCCCTGTTGAACCAATACAGAGCAAATTCCCAAGGCTCCCTTCTACTTCTCTGGTCTTCCTTCTCTTAGCACATTCCCCCCACTCCCACCACCTCATCCCGTTAAAGGGCCAGGGGTGCAACCCTAAGAAGCCATGTATGGTCAAAGACATTAGAAAATAACTCACATTTTTAAAAACACCCTAGTGATTCTATCACTCACTAGGAAGGTGTATGACTTATACCCTTTTGTTACTTTCTTCCCTCCTGGTAACAATTCCATCACTTCATTTGTACTCCTAGAAGTGTAAACATAATCTCCTGGCAGGTAAAAGCAACAAAATTAGTCATGGAGCTTACAAATAAACCATGTCAATGATATTTCAAAATTCTAATTAAATTAATGTCAGCTTTATTAGCCCTTGGTTTGGAATAACTTATTTCGTTGCTTTGTCAGAACAGCAACTCTTTTAAAGATATATGTCAAGATAGGAACAATAAAATTTTGTAGTGATTAGAGAGTGTATATAAAATAATTAAGATATTTTATACTTACCTTCAAGTGGAAAGCTTCTCCTTCTCTTTCTCCTTGTTTTTGAACTCACAACTTCAGGAATAAGAAGTCTAGTAGCTGATACGTGTGTTAGGTAAGGCCAGTGAAGATAATGCCATTCTCAGGCTCTTATAAATCTTAAGCAAAACTCTCTAAGTCAAGATATGGAGCCTAACCATCAAACAAATCTTCCAATTTAAGAGTCAATCATTTTGATAAAAGCACCAAATTTGGTGATGTTAAAAGAAAGTTACAATAAAAAGAGGAAAATGTGACAAAACAGCAGGGCACACTATATTCTAACTTGTCTCACTAGGGAATTAATGTGCTGTAATGTTTGATCACAATCTAGTTGTTAAGAGAAATGATTGTGTGACAAATGAGCATAACAGAAGTGTCACGAGGACCATCTAGATAGTGAGGGGGTGTTTCATGCCTAAAAAGACAACATCCTATATTACTACTGTTATGGTAGGAAAGAGTATTTTTCATAATATTAATTTTTTATTATGAAAGTAATATTTTCCTATGTGTGTCCACATAGTTGAGATTATACTATGTATAGAATTACACATGTATTGTATATGTGTATGTATATATGTATATAGATAGAATTTTTTTGCCCTGCTTTTTTCATATAACATTGCATTTTACATTCTATTTTCTTAAAGCATTTTGAAAGTGTGATTAAAGGATCCTTATTCTGCTATACAACCCAAGCCAAAAGGAAGGAAAAAGAACAGCACAAAAGGGGGGCAGCCAGCTGAATGTGCCACAGTGCTAAGCAGGACCTTTATTTATAAAAATTCATTAACTTCATCATTATTATTGATCACCTGAGCTCTTCATGGGGCCTATGAATAAGGGTGTGGCATGTAGGTACATTACTCTTTATGCTGCAGATAACAGAAAACCAAATTTAAACTGCCTCAAACAGTGCTTAAGGAGCACTGACTTCAGGTAAGGCTGAATTTAGCAGCTTCATTGATTTTATCAATGAGCCGATTTGTCTCTATTTCCCATGCTTTCTCTTCATCGCTGTTGATTTTATTCTCCAGTTCCACATATTTGACCCTGGTGGCCCCCTCTACAGCAGCTGTAAATGTGGTATCTTCATATCACTCCAGCCTAGAAAAGAAGGCCTCCAACAGTCAAATACAAATTTTTGTTTCAGGATTTCCTTGGCCTAGATTGGATCATATGCCTAACTCTGAACCAATCACAAGGGCCACAGCAATGAGATATTGACAAGCCAAACAAGACCCAGTCCAGGGCCAAGAATAGGGCCAATGCCACCTACCACATCTTTGACTAAGAATAGAGAAGATACAATGGTAATGAATACTGCATGACAAAATAAGACAAAATAATAAAATTAGGTAGTAAAGTATGTACTCTGTACCCACCTGTTATTGTTCAGCCTTGGTTGGCTCAAATCAGACCTTCCTTAGTCTTCACAAAATAAATGAGAAATATGAAAAATCAATAGGTAATTCATAGGTGAACAACAAAGTTAACAAATGTATTTGGATTCCTTAGCCCAAGGAAAGGAAATCTGAAATCTAATCCAAAAGGCTCCATTAGAATACTTATAAAAAAATTATAATCCACATTATTTTCTCTTTCATAAGAACTAAATGCTGCTCTCCTAGTTTGTCCCCTTAATGAATTCTTCTTGCTATGAGACTCCCCGTCCAATCATGGAGCCAAGCTGGAATGCTCTATCACTTCGCTGTGTGAGTGGCTTCGAGTGGCAGAATTAGCCTGGCAACTTGCCTAAGCATTCTGTCACTCACAATAATAACAACTGTAACAAGGGCTAACTTCTATTGACTGCTTATTATGTGCCAGACAGTGTGCTAAGAGCTTTGTATGCATGCTTTCATTTAGGACTCACAATTCCATTGGGTGGTAACTATTATTATCCACCTTTTAAAGATGAGGAAATGACGTTGAGTTTCTTCTTCTCCAAGGTCACAGCCTCTAAGTAGTGCAGAATTCTTTCTACATGTTTAAATGATAAGCAACACAATGACCCTATACTGAGCCACTTGCAGAGCTCTGAGATGAGGTACATTTTAAAAGAAGATTCCCACTTTTCTTGAGGACATATTCACATACTCTTTGAGGATGGCCACCAACTCTTGTGCTCTTCAAATACACGTTACAGCCATGCCAGAACTAGCACCAGAATTGTACTCATGGATTATGTTAGTGGATGGATTAATCTGGCCAAAGACTGTTCTAAACTATTGTTCAAATCTGTTTATCTAATTTATAATAGGCACATAAACCCAATCGAGTTTTGAAGTTTTTTTACATGCTAAATCTATAAATATTGATTCTATCTTTATAATTAAGCCCCTCTGCATCAGTCAGCAATTGTTCCATAACAAACTACCCGAATACTCAAGTCATAGAATAATAAGCTTTGATTCTTAGTCACATGTCTATGGGTCAGCTGGAGTGTCTTTGCTTCAGACTGGACCAGAAATGCTTTGTTTTACTCAATCAGAAGCCCAGTCTGAAGGAGCAGTGGCGATTTGCTGTATATTCTAACAACCCATTGGCCAAGGTAAGTCACATGGCCAAGATCAATATTAATGAGATAGGGAAATCTGCTTCTCCCTTGGAGGTTTTTTGGGGGAAGAAACTAAATATAATCTAAGAAATAATTACTCTACCATAACTCCTCAAATAAAGAATGAGGAGAAGAAATTAACACGTATTAAGTACAAACCTCTTTATCCATCAATTTAGAAAAGATTGTGAAGTAGGTACGATGTACTGATTTTTTAGCTAGATGCTAGGATTACAATAGTGAACAATAGTCCAGTGGCAAAACAGATGTTATTTCCTTGTAAATCTTAATACCAATCCCATTGTTAGGGGGATTGGTATTGTTCATATATTGTTAGCTCTTCCCCATTTGACAGCTAAAGAAACCAAGGCATCAAAAGATCAAACAACTTGGTCAAAGTCATACAGACAGCAAGTGGAAAAGGTAGAATGTGAAGAGTGAGTATAAAGCCTAAATTCTTTCAACCTCATCAAGGTTGATGCCCAATAATAAATAAACTCTTATAATGCTTCAGAAGTAAATAATCAAAACAGGCAACCCATCAGTTAGAGTTCAACCAGGCAGTCAGAACCAATGAGCAACAAAAAACAAGGCATTCACTCTCACAGGCATTAGCCCGTACGCAGTCATAGATATCTGCCGCCTGTAGGTCTGGTACCGAACCTGAGCTCAGCAGTCAGGAAGAGAAGGTGGGTGCAAAGTAGGGGAAACCAAGGACAAACCAGAACGTGTTACAAGAAACTGAAAGATCACCTAATCACTGCCTTCCGTCCTGATAATTTGGGCAACTTGTGGGATCAGCCAGCACCTTTTACCAGAGCTGTCCATGCCCCTAGCCCAGGATTCTCAGAGGCTGAAGGAGTTGGATGGGAGCTAGAGGTGCCATGGGCCCAGCAGCTGTCCCTTGTCAACAGCAGATCCATGACAACGTGCTACCCCAACAGTGTCTGCCCTGCAGCAAACCTCAGAGCCTAGAAATGGGTGTCCTTCAATGCCAAATCCTGCACAAATTTCTGTCGTGGCAGATCCTAACCCGGAGCCATTATGGGAAGAGAATTTGGGGAAATTGACATGGTACAAAGCCATCACACCATGTTAGTACTTTTGTTTGTGCGTTAACTGAAAGTCTGTTATCAGGTGCTTCTTTATGTCACTGTCATGCTTTCTAGAAAAGAGAAAAGGTTAATAGCATAAACTTCAGCATCTTCCTTAATGAAGACCCTACAATTATTTGATTTAAGGTACATTTGCATTAAACATCCGTCATTTTAATATGGTCAGAACCCCCTTCCTATGGGTTTTGGTGGAAAGGACAGTCTCAGTATTTGAAATATTGAATTTGAAATAAAATGATTTTCTAGAACTTTCAAACGTCTAGAGTAGAAAATACTGAGAGATGTCAGGGAATTCAAGTCCAGAAGCTTCTTCCCATGCAGTGACAGATCGTGAGCACTTTGTATTTATTTAACCCTGACATTTCATACTTAAGGAGCCATAACACTTAGTTTTTCTCAGCATAATGTCACTCTGATATATACTATTTTGGCTGGAAGAATTCAAACCAGCTTAAGCAGAAAAGAAGGAATTTATTGGCTCATATACCTGGAAATTTAAGGATGACTCTCACCTCAGGAACGGCTAGGTACTAGGGTGTAAATAGTATCATTAAGGTTTACTTAACATCTCTCAACCAAGCTAGTCTCTGCTTTCTTTGGTATGTAAGGTACATGTTTTCCTACTCTGAACAGACTATCTTCACATGTCAGAAAACATAAGTGCCAGGATTTCCAAGTGTGCATCTTAAAATCTGGAGAAGCAAAAAATAAAAAAGCCCTTTCTTTCACCACATGCACACACACACACACACACACACACACACACACACACTTTCTAAGTTGCCTTGTCTGGGTCACACGCTCACCACTTGCATCAAACACTGTAAGGCAGAAGGGTGAGATAGCATGATTGGAGAGGCTTGGGTCTCCTGCCCACTCCTGCAGCAGGAGCTGGCAAGACACTAAGACTGTCCTTTCTACCAAAACCCGTAGGAAGAGGGAGAAGCCACTCCTCAAATAACATGGGGGTTCTGGCCAGATTAAAATGATGGATGTTTAATGCAAATGTACCTTAAATCAAATAATTGTAGGGTCTTCATTAAGGAAGATGCTGAAGTTTATGCTATTAACCTTTTCTCTTTTCTAGAAAGCATGACAGTGACATAAAGAAGCACCTGATAACAGACGGAGTGTAGAAAAAAAAAATGCAGCACATATTGGCAATAGAACCAAATGCAGTTTTCTATAGATAGCACTGGCCTGCTGCTATCTCAATTTAAAATACATTGAAAAAATTGCCACCAGATGAACTTTATGGCCAGCTTTAGCTTTGAGGGAAATAAAAATTCAAATGTCCAGTAGATATCCTGTAACGGTTTGCCTTGCTGGGGATGTTTTCTTAACAAATCACCATGCGTGCAGGTGTTACCCATTGGTCATTCACACCTCACATTTTTTAATACCAAAAAAGGAAAAGAAAAGAATCCCTAATGATGAAGAGGCTTTCTAATAATGAAGAATGACCTCTCATTGTAATGGATGTTACTTTCAGGTAAATTGGCTAAAAGCTAATTTTTATAGCATGACTTAATATTATTATTTTTCTTAATGGTTTTGTTTCAGACAAAATGTGAATCCATGAGTAATAACACTGAAATTGGTTCTCAACTAAAAGTACTAAAGGATATATTCATTCCCTCATTCCTTCACTCTGTATTGACAGCCCACTGTATTGTCATGCACTGAACTAAGCACTAAGGATACCAAAAAGAATGACATATCCTTGCCCTAGCGAAGCTTCCAGTGTAACAGAGGAAAGCTCGAGAAACACAGACAGTACTACAAACCTCTTATGTCCAGACAGCTATGACAGCACAGAGGAGCAAGCAATGAATTTTGCCTGGGGGTGTCAGAGAAGGCCTTTTAGATCAAGGTCTTGATGGAGAAATAATAATTTTCTAATCGGAGGCCCTAGAAAATGATATTCCAGGGAGCAAAGGCAGCACCCACTATTACTGGACTCTGTGAATTAATCGTGTCACTGGCCAGACAGTGCACAGTGGAAAGGAATGCCCAGGAAACTAACAGGGTGAGACCAGACAAAATGGGACAGGAATTGTATGTCATGCCAAGGAGTTTGAAAAAGTAACTCTGGAAGCAGGGAAGAGGGTGGGTGACAAAGGAGAGAGACTAATTACGCTGGGGCCTTGGGAGGGTACAAAGAAGCCGGAGATGGGGCTGGAAGTGAGACTGGAAATGACTAGCAATGGAGTGAATGAAAGGGCTAAGGAAGAGGAAGGAATCAAAATACCTCTCCTACACTCAGTTTCGGAGATTAGCTGGATGGAGAGACCATGAAAGATAGTAGGGAAAACAGAAAAAAATGGAAATGGGCAGGTCTGGGGTGGAGGAGGAGAGAAAACGGAGCTGTGATTGCCTATGTGCCCAGATATTAATTGGGTGTCTTAGTACATAGCTATCTAAAATAATCTGTTTTACCCATACCATGTTATTATTTAATAGGTTTTGATTAATGCCTCCCTTTAAATGTATTCATCCTGTCAAAACATATGTTATTAAGTAACAGTACAGACCATGTCTTCTGTTTCTATATTTCCAACATTGCATTATTCTGAGTAGCAGTACAGAAATCTCATGTTTAGGGGCACCTGGGTGGCGCAGTCGTTAAGCGTCTGCCTTCGGCTCAGGGCGTGATCCCGGCATTCTGGGATCGAGCCCCACATCAGGTTCCTCTGCTAAGAGCCTGCTTCTTCCTCTCCCACTCTCCCTGCTTGTGTTCCCTCTCTCGCTGGCTGTCTCTCTCTGTCAAATAAATAAATAAAATCTTTTAAAAAAAAAAAAAGAAAAGAAATCTCATGTTTAGTATTCCAGCTTTATGAGTGTATTATAGATGGTTTGGGGGGAAAAATACTGTCTCCATGTGACTGTGTAATATTTTGAGACAAAAACCATTTTCCTAATCTCAACTAGTGATCTCCTCAAAGCTGAGAACTGATGCAGTTCATACTTCCTAACCTTCCCTTTTCATGTGAAGATATGTTCAGCTCCAGGAGTGTAACAATGCTAAACCTTTGCAAATGATGTCTTTTGGTTTGATTCACAAGACTCCAAGACTGCAGATGCTGACAGATTAGGAGTAAACTATTCGCCAGAAACAATAATAGCTACTACTTGTTGCATATACATTGCATTTTTCAATGATGTTTTAAGAAACTTGCTTACTACTATATTATAAAACTTTTACAGTGATCTTAGCTAAGGCATGAACATGAATTACAAGAAAGGAAGCTGAGTTTTTTTCACATCAGATGTCAGGGGTGGGGGGTTTGGATGTCGAGTCTTATTTCACACTGAGTCCTTTTCATTTACTTTTCTTAATGCATTCAAAAGTTGTTAAAGTTTCTTATATAAAAATATGATTGATTGTTACAGTGACAGTAATTGCATTTTAGCAAAAGTAACCATTATAGTAATTTTCTTCAAGGAAGAGAAATCTAACTAACTAAAGTAGCTAGTTACTTCCTCATACATTAACTTTGAAATTTTTTAACATAAAAATACTTGATAAGGAAAGTACAGATTGAAGAACATAAAGTGGCAAGCAATATTTATAAAACTTCTTCCATTAGATGGCTCACAATTTTATGCAGCTGTTAATCACAGATGAAGTGAAACAAAATAAAGGGAAAAACTACAATTTCTATACTGGTCGGTCAATTAAAGTAAGGCCTCAACTGAAGCCTTTTAAAAACAACTCTCAGGTATCTCTTATTTTCATTTCTAAGCTACAGAAAGTAATCATTTATTTGTAACCAAGATGAGTTATTCATATCATGCCCTTAGAAGATTGAATCAAACGAATACATGAAGATATGATGATTACAAAGAAAAAAGAAAAAAGCAACAATTATACATGTGCATTGACAGGGTAATGTGCATATAGTAATAACTTGTACATGTTAAATCACAAATGAAACAGCATTAGCATTTAATTTCATGTATTCCACTGCACACCTGAATACTAATTAGCAACTAAAATAGGAAATGTGTGGTACTGCATGTATTGATAAAATCTCAGTTCTGTATTCTTCAGACACCAGCGATTTAACATGAATTGCATACTAAGAAAAGCCACTTTACCATTTTTACAGGCTCCTTTCTGAACTTTTTTTCCCCTTATTATTGAAAGCAATATCCTAATTTCAAAATCAATCAAAGATAACTGAAATGTTGGCTAAATCTGGAATTGAATTTTCTAATATTTATTGTTAACGATGTATAGACAGTAACCGCCACGAGGAGTATAAAGCAGAAGCCTCAAATTCAATATGCAAATAGATGAACAGTAATCCAAGGTAACCCAAATCAATTGGGTCACCTCAAATTTTTCACTTTTGGGGGGCCACAGAGGACACTAGTACCTTGTTTCTGCCCCTCCTTAGCCCTGAGTTTGAAATGGCCACTATAACTGCAAAAGAAAGATTTATTTTGAAGGCTGAGACAGAGGAAAAGGAGTTTAAACCTAATGATTTTTCTCTGGCTGCCTCTATTCATCTCTCTCCATCTCCATTCCTTTGCTAGCCTCTGTATTTAAATTGGCCCTTGCACTACCATTCAATTTATTCTGGAATTATTCTTATAGAAGGAATTTCATTCACAAAGCCATATTTCTTTGAGTTAATACTTTCCTTTATTTTTCAACTATCTCCCACAGATTCCAGATCCTCTCCCATGTGTTTGTACCATTTTGCCCATCAGTAGCAACTGTAATGCAAGTTAGTTTTTATTATGTACGGTAAGGAATGCAGTGAGGGAAATTGCAGGTGTGTGTGTGTGTGCGCGCACGTGTGTGTCTGCACGCACATGCGTGTGAGTGCACACATGTGCATGTGTTTGTGTGTCTGTTTGATTTTAGGTTGTATTCTAACATAAGGATTCAGTATAAAATTGATGATAATAGACATTCAGCAAAATCCTATTTCCTTGAAACTTGGCTGGTGTTTCATTTACTAACAGAACACAAACATAAAAGGTAATTACAAAATAATTACACTAGCAGATATCAAAATAAAATGTTTCAGAGGGAAGGACCTAATAAATATCTGCTAAGAAAGTCACAGGGACTGTATCAGTTAGGGTGGTTCTAGTTATAAACACAGAAAATCCTACCCAAACTTGCATAAACAATAAAGAGCATTTGTTGGCTCATGTAACTAATGGTCCAGAGGATGGGAGAAACTCAGTGCAAACGACCAGAGTTCCAGATGATTTAACTGCAGTTGTCTTGGCTCTTTCCTTCTTTGATTATTGGTTGTGCCCTTAGGCTTACAAGGGCAGGTTACAAAATTTTAGCTCACAGCAACCAGGATCACCTTCTTTCCCATTCACACCTCCCAAGACAGGGCATGTTCTCCCAACGCAGAGAAGGAAAGTCCTGAGCTTCATTCTGACTGACCCAATTTGGACCCGTCCTGAATCATCTGTAATGGCAAGAACAAAAGATGTCTTGGTTTAGACCAACCAAGACATGTGCTTGGCACACACTGACATAGCTCCATAGGTTTTTAAAATACTGAAATGCTTCTAAACCAGGTGATAAGTAGCCAAGGTTCTGTGACCCCCTACGTGTTCCTTGCTGCACAAGCAATCCATCCTGGAATCCTCCTGACTTACCTCTCTCCAACAATGATGAAGTTAACATCTGCACAGCGAGGATCCAGTCAGTCCCTGCTCCAGCAATGCAGAAGGCATCTCTCCGTTTGGATGGCTCACATCCTGGTTGTGAAACATATTGAATATAATCTCAGCCTACACCTGAGGGCATTGCCGGCCCCACTGTATTAGTTTACTAGGGCAGCCATAAGAAAGTACCACAAACTGGGTGGCTTAAAACAACACAAATTTATTCTCTTATAATTCTGGAGAAATTCAAAATCACGGTGTTGGCTGAGCCATGTTCCCTCCAGAGCCTTTGGGGAAGAATCTCTCCTTGCCTCTTCTAGCTTCCAGTAGTTGCCAGCAGTCCTTGGTGTTCCTTGTTTTACGGTAGCGTAACTCCAATCTTGGCCTCTATCTTCACATGACGATTGTCTATGTGTCCATGTCTAAATTTGCTCTTCTTATAAGGACACCAGTCACTGGATTAAGGCCCACCTTAATCCAGCATGACCTCATCTTAACTTGAATTTATTTACAAAGACCCTATTTCCAAATAAGGTCATATTCACAGGTTCCAAGTGAACATGAATTTGGGAGGGACACTATTCAACCCAGTATACCGGTCCAAGTGGGAGGGCTGCTATGCAATGGGAAAGTGGTGAAGTGATGGGGAAGTTCCCACAATGTCCACCAGATGTTAGACCCTCTGGTCCTCAGCATTCTTTTTACCTGCTCAAGGGAACAGTTGCATAGTTGCCTGACATTTGAGATTTTTTTCGCATCTTATGAGCTGGATCCTATTCTGTCTAACCTCATTTTTAACTCTAATGCCTAAGTCCATGGACTTCAAAAAGTAGTTTGGGGAAGGGGCCTGACAAAGAGTCCTCAAATCCACATACCAGTCCAAGCATTATCAAGAGAGTGACTAAACAATATATTTCACCTAGGTAAGGACTATTGTTTCTCAAATGTACAGAGCTGGGATTAATGAAATAAAAATCCATTTAAAGTCTTCCTGTATTTATAATAGCTCTTTGTCATTATGTATGTTCTCTATCAACAGATAATAAAGGACGACCACTATTGTATTTCAGCACACTGGCCTCTAGTAGAAGGGCCATGAGTAAACTGGAATAAAAGTTGGCCTGCTGTCACAAAGGCCAAAAAAATAATAGCTCAAACAAATAGACATTGATTTCTTTCTTACATAAGAGCACAAATAGTCCAGGGGTTGTACGGTAACTCCTCAGTCTTGAGGACTTAGGTACTTTCTACTTTGTTGTTCTACCATCCTCAAGACGTGGCTTTCATCCCCTGGGCTAAGATGGCTTTTGCAGTTCTCACCAGTGTGGCTGGATTCTACTCACATGCCATTGGCCAGATCCTAAAATTTATGGCCAAACAAGGCAGCAAGAGTAGCTGGGAAATGAAGTCTTTATCTAGGCGGCCAAATGCTCAGCTTAATGTGGAGGGTTCTAATACTAAAGAAACAAGGAGCAAATCAATATCAGGGGAGAGTCAGCAGTCCTTCACAAAAGCTACATGCACATGGGAGAAAATATGGATCTTTGCAAATTATTTGCATATTCTTAATAGGTTATGAAGTTTGTTCTAAGACAATTTTCAGGATAACTTTATACATTCTTAATATTATAATTTTGTGATATGTTTTCTTTAGCCTCTACCTCATCTTACTAATTCTACTTACATAGTTGGCTGAATATGTTCATTAGATGTCTATGGAAAGAAGGTTTTAAAGTCATAAGGAGAATGGTTGCAGATATTGGAGTTAACAAGAAACAGTGTATGGAAGGGGAGACACTACAATTTGGAGAATGACTATTTTGCTACCATGAGACTTTTAACTCCCTATCTCTCTTTACAAGTTATCCAATTACAGCTAACAGGAAGAAAAGTTAAGCTAGGGTATCAATATTGAAACTATCTGCACAATGCTGCAGCCAACCAAGACTGTGTATTGCTTAAAACCTGGTACCTGTTTAGCAGATTCTTTTTAAATGGGAAGAGGCAAGTCAAGGTCTTTATAAATGTTGAACAACAAATTCAGGCAGAACTTTGCCTAAACAAAATGAACGAACAAAACAATTAAAAAAAAAAAAGGAAATGGAAATGGAAAAAAAAGTGGATGATTTTTTTTTTAATAAAAAGAATTAACATTGGAGATTGGGAGTACACTATTCAATTTACAATTGTTCAAATGTCTTCTGCTGCTGAAATTGTCACAATCCTTTGACTTTTCACAGAACATTATTATAACTTTTTTATGGAAACAAGTGTAAAGTGAATATGGATAAATTTCCTCAAAATGTATTCCTGTACACTTACACTGTGAGAAACAGATCAGATAGTTCCTCTCCTCTCTAGCATCTCTTAATGCAAGAGAGACCCAGGACTTAGTCTCTTGTCTACGTATACTCTTTCCCTGGTAGTTCTCATCCAGTCTCATGACTTTTTCAAAATTATTTATTTATTTATTTATTTATTTATTTATTTGAGAGGAGAGAGAGTGGATGTGAATAGGCCAGGCAAAAGCTAAATGGCGATTAGAAAGGCAGAATCACACACTCAAGCAGACCAAGAGATTGTAGTTAGAGAAACTGCTCTGAAAACTCCATCTTTTTTTTTTTTTTTTTTTTTTTATGGCCATTGCTGAAGTCGCAGTAACCAAACTGAAGTTCAATCCCTTTGTGACTTCTGACCAGGGCAACAACCATGAAAGGCAATTTCAATGCACCTTCCCACATTTGCAGGAAGATTGTGTCTTTCCCACTTTCCAAAGAGCTGAGACAGAAGTACAATGTTCCATCCGTGTGCATCTGAAAGGATGATAGAGTTCAGGTTGTATGAGGACACTACAAAAGTCAACAAATTGGCAAAGTAGTCCAAGTTTACAGAAAGAAATGTGTCATCTACATTGAATACGTGCAACAGAAGAAGCCAATGACACGACTGTCCACGTGGGCACTCAGCCCTGCAAGGTGGTTATCACTAGGCTAAAACTGGACAAGCACAGCAAAGAGATCTTTGAATGTAAAGCCAAATCTTGTCAGGTGGAAAAGGAAAAGTGCAAATATAAAGAAGCAACAACTGAGAAGATGCAGGAATAAAGTAATCTTATATACAACCTTCATTATACAAACTGCTAAAATGAAAAACAAAACAAAACAAAAACCCTCTCCAACCTTATCCCTGTGATCTGCCAGCTGCCCTGTACTCCCACTGCACAAAAGGATGGAAGATGTTTCCAAGTTCTTGCTAATTGATTTGATATCAATTTGCATCAGAAAACTGAGATAATCAAATAATCAAATAATTCCAGAAATTCTTTTTATTAAAGAATTCTTCTATCTTGGTCAATTAGAAAATAGTAGAGGGAGACTTCCTTTACTCTTCTGCTGACCATGTGAATAAACCGGGGAGTGCTTTGGCCTCTTCTTCTTTGTCTTCTTTCTTTGAAAGATGCACTGTGTTCAAAAAATAATCCAGAAAAGAAAAAAAATAAAATAAAATAGGGTAAATGTCATAGTAGACCCCAGACACAAGGAAATGTTCTTGGGAAACATAAGTAAATATCTGAAACTTTTCAAAACCACATCAATTAAAAAAGAGGTTACATGAATGACTTCTGAATATTGAAACTTCAAGTGTGTTAGCAAATCAGAAAGTCTATAAAACAAGACAACATTCTTCCTAATATCCCCTAAGATCTCTATCATATAAACAGAGGTTCTGAAGGGACATTTACATAAGTAATTCACGTTTGGAGCCAACAGAAACCTCCAATTGATAAGAATATTTCAATTGCCAGCATCTCTCAACACACACGGAATAAGTCCCTTAAGATTTTAGTACCTCATGTTACTAGATCCAAAGTTTCACTGGTTTTTGAACAGAATTAACACCTTAAATAAAACAGAAATTTATATAAAACTTAAGGATTTTAAAAGCATTTTGTATTTTGGCTTTTTAAAAGAGAATTTTGTAGAAGAGAAGTAAACTATTGAGATTCAATCATACCAGAGGGAAGGTAATAAAGTTGAATTTACTAGGCAAAGTCAGGGTTTCTGTGCCAACAGGTACAAATGTTCATACTCACAACCTGTGGTTTCTCTATTGTACATTTTTACGTTCATTGACATACTGCCCAGTATGTATATTTACATTTTTTCTAATAGTTAGAAACATGGCACAACTTGTGATGTACCTCAAATTTCATGTTGTAGTGGCTAGCCCAGTACTGAGACTTGGGGGACAGATGCAGCTCTTCAGACACTAACACTGAAAGTACTAATATCTTAGGAAGCACTAAAAGAAGATTGAAAATTGTCTCTACCTAATCTAAGGTTGAGTACAGTATGTACAAAAAAGGCTGGCGGAAATTCAGCAACCAGAAGTCTATGTCTCCTGGCAAAAGACAGCTGGACAACTCCTCTAAAGGACAGCAAAATATTACTCAAAGGTCAAACAGTTACTTCTCCATTTACACGGGGAAAATTATATTCCCTCATCAAATCTAGTATGTGTTATTTTAAAAAATTTTATGCCTATCACTAAACGGCTGAGTTCACCTACATATTTGAGCTAACATATCAAACAAAGAAAACAGGCTTGGCCGCAAAGTCAATGAAAGTCAAATAAAAGGCCAAACTAAACAGATGAGACACCGTGCCCTGAAGATCAACAAAGAAGATCATTGTTAGTTGAGGAGGGTTTAGCAATCAGCAAGGAGGATTTGCTGTGCCCATCATAAACACAAATCAACTCATTTAAGCTACTTAAATACAAATCCCACTTCGAGACTGATGGGTAGTTGCTTGCATACAACTGGATTTTTTCCTTTACCACACTGTTTTAAACTCCATGAGCCATACGTGAATATCCTAAAGGTGTTTTTGAAATGCTTGTAATAACAAAAGTGGTAACAAATAGGTAGCTTTGTATTAGTGATTTTTAAAAATAGAGTGCTCTGTATAAATTTAAGATGTGATGGCAATTATGATGACTGAGATTAAGATAATACTGAATTACTTGTTTTAAAAAAATTATTTGTCCTCATTCTCGTATATCCCTTGTAAAATGATAGTACATTTTTGAACACTGGACATTCATTATGTGGTCTGGTCTAGAGCACCCAAGAGTCCAGAATGTATCTGTATTGTCCTTCCCGAGATTTATCAGAAGGAATTTCCATCCGCTAAACTGAAAAGCACAATTTCTTCTTCTCCACAGTGTCCATTAGGAAACTTCCTACCAGGTATTATAATTATATACCTGGAAAACTCAAGAGACTCAAATGAAAAGCTATTTAGCAAAGTAGTTGGGCACAAAATTACTATACAAAAGAAACACAACAAACAGTATGAATATAGAATGGAAAAATACTCATCTAAGAAAGAAAAGAAGATAAAAGGCAGGGGAATAAACTTAATAAGAAGTCTTAAAACCCTACTGGAAGACACATAAGAAATTTTGTACAAAGGGAAGATGTATCTAGTTGGTAGAGTTAACAACAAAAAGATGTCAATTCTTTCTGCGTTAATTTATAAGTTCAACAGGAGCCCAAAAGAAAAATATTGACAGTGAGTTTTTTGAGGCTAGGCAAAGTGATCATAAAGTTTATATGGAAAAATTATCAAAAATGGGAAGGAAAACTGGAGGAGGGGAGGGGCAATGAGGGGGAACTACCACTCTATGTTTTATAAAAACATAAACATAATAACCTGAACACTTCAAACAGTGTGGGACTGGTTCATCATTAGACAGACTGACCAATAGAATATTATACAAAGTCCAGAAATAATTCCAAACGCATACTGCAATTCACCAGATGAAAAAGATAGTGTTTTTAATCAGTAGGGAAAAGACAAACACTTCAATAAATGGTGACAGAATGTGTGGGGAAAAGATATTGTACTCATACCCCATATCTAGTGATCTAGTCAAACTAGGATAGATTTCATTTGAATCGACGATGGACAATGGATAAGTATTAGAAGAAAGCACAGGAAGTTTCATTTTAACATTTCAATGAAGAAGGTCTTTATAACTCAAAAATCTAGAATCCATGAATAAAAAATTAACAACATATGAAATTATAAAAAGATAAATGGCAAACCGAGAAACCTATGTCATAGACAACTACTAACCTCCCTAACATATGAGGAGCTACTAGAAACCAATAAAAACTAACCACATACTAGAAAAATAGGCAGAAATACACACACACACACACACACACACACACACACACACACATATGTCATAGGAAAAAATCAAAATGGCTTGTAAATATAAATAGATGATCAAGTCCACTTATAATAAGAGAAATACATTGTTAAAACTACACTTATATATCACTTTCTAGTTTGGTAATGGTCTAAGAGCATGACAACACATTTCATTGTTTGTAGGAAGACAGGCCTTCTCATACATTAGGGAGAATTGAAATTGGTACGGCTCTGATGGGAAGACATTTTGCGAGGTTAATCAAAACTGCGTATACACGGCACTTTTAGGAATTTATCCTGCAGATATACTGGCCCACACGTGAAATGACATTATGTGTAATGTTATCTAGACCACTATTGCTTTAAAAACTGGAAACAACTCATACACCCATCAATAGGAAACTAGTTAGGGGCACCTGGGTGGCACAGCGGTTGGGCGTCTGCCTTCAGCTCAGGGCGTGATCCTGGCGTTGTGGGATCGAGCCCCACATCAGGCTCCTCCGCTATGAGCCTGCTTCTTCCTCTCCCACTCCCCCTGCTTGTGTTCCCTCTCTCGCTGGCTGTCTCTACCTCTGTCGAATAAATAAATAAAATCTTTAAAAAAAAAAAATAGGAAACTAGTTAAAAAGTCATTGAGCATTTACAGAGTGAAGTACTACACAATGGTTTAAAAAAAAAGAGGACGCTCTCTAGTATTAATCATCAAAATGTATTGTAAAATGCAAAAAAATGTATAAAACAGTGCATATTGTGTGCTACTTTTTATAAAAAGAGGAAGAATAAGACTATATATTCATATTTTCTGGTCAATGCGTAAAGAAATCTGCCAAGAACATGTAAGAATTAATTATGGCTCTCTGTGTGTGTGCGTACGTGTGTGTGAAGGGAGCTGTGTAAATGGTGGACAGGATGAGAGCACAACTTTTCACTGCATGCCTTTCTACATTTTTGAAAAGTTTGCACTATGTGAATATATGCCATTTTAGGTCGAGGGAGGCGGGAAGCCAGCGCTTGCCTGGAGGACCTGCTCTACAGCCCTAGTTACCAGCAAATCATTTGCTGCTGAGGAGAGTGGGAAGTCAGTTAAGACTATCAGAGAGTGAGAGAAGCCATGAGGGACTCTGGACTCTGAGAACCAAACTGAGGGTTACAGAAAGGAAGGGGGTGGGGGGATGGGGTAACTGGGTGGTGGGTTTTAAGGAGGGCACGTGTGGTGAAGCACTGGGTGTTATACTCAACTAAGAAATCACTGAATACTACATCAAAAACTAATGATGTACTATATGCTGGCTAGTTGAACATACTAATAAAAAAATTTTTTTAATAAAATAAAGAAGGACCAAAATTGACAAGAAGAAGAAGAAGAAGAAGAAGAAGAAGACGACGACGACTATCTTTTTCATTGACAGAGGACTCTTTCTATTAAAAAGTACACCATGAAAGCCACACGTTGGAAGGAGAACCAAGGAAAACACCTTTTTCGCTTATTTTTGCTGCTTTATTGAAAGATAAAGGGAATTAGGCCCCAATACAGTGTGTCCTCCTGTAAGTCTCTTGTTTTTAACCCTTTTTAAGCACACACACACAAACACACACACACATAAAGCAGTCTTTTCCTTGTCTTAGTGCATTTGGCTGCTTTAACAAAATATTACAGACTGGCTTATCAACAAGAGAAATTTATTTCTCGCAGTTCTGGAGACTGGAAGTCTGAGATCAGTCTGCCAGAATGGTTGGGTGAGGACCCTCTTCCAGGTCACAGACTTTTCATTGTATCCTCACATGGTGGAAAGAGCTGGGGTATCTCTGGAAGCTTTTATAAGGGCACTAATTTCATTCGTGAGAGCTCCACCCTCATGACCTAATCACCTCCCAAAGGCCCCACCTCTTAATACCACCATCTTTGGGGGGGGTACGATTTCAACACATGAATTTGAGGGGGATACATACATTCAGACCATAGTATTCCTCCTTATGTACTTTATGCATTTAAAATTTTATTTTGTAAGCTGAATTTTTCTCTACTTCTGTTGCTTTTGCCGCTAATCTTTGAAACTCCTTAATTTTGTCTACAAAATCTTAAAGTTTTCTGATCCAGTTGTATGCATTGTTTTAGTATGAGTCTAGCAAATGAAAAGTATGGTGGAAGGATTATCTTTCAACCTGATTCATGGGAGTGTCTTTGAAGTTAAACCTCACCTTGTGTTTGTGACCTCTGATTTCAGACTAACATAACTTTCAAGTCCTTTCTCTCTCTGTTCTAGGATATGAGTAAACCACCTCATTCAGTTCCCATGAGTCTCACAATATGCTCTGAATCTTTTCTCCAGAATATCAATAAAGATAGGAAGAAAACTATCCTTATAGCATGTTTCCACTAATTGCCATTTGATTCACCTCATCTAGAAACACAACCATGGCTAACTACTCCTTGTTGTAACTTTGTCAAATTGTTCGGGTGCCTGGAAGTGGCACAAACTAGACCTCATTACTTTAGTTCTTCGAAGGCTTCTTCTCTTCCTGCAGATGCTGCAGATATCCCCAGCCTAGATATAACCTGCCTAGATTGAAATGGATTCAATCTTTGTCCAGAGGTTTCACTGAAGAGTACAAGGTAGGGAACTTATGACAACACTAGTGTGCTAAAAGAGAAGTTACTCCAGTAAGATAGAATTCCCTTCAGCCATTGAGAATTTATAAGACACCCAATCTGCAACTTGTCTTATATGGTAAAGATAATATGGAAGAGATACTCCTGGAATTAAAAGAACTGTATTCAATTTGTTCTTTTTTCTTTTTCTACCCCCCCCCCTTTTTTTTTACTGTGTTTAATTTGGTTTCAGGACTGGATTTAGGATAAAGAGCTGATTGGTCATGGGGAATAATAATTCTTAAGAAATCAATATTAATACAATATAGTGACCAAAAATATTTCTTTTAAAAATAACATAAACAGACTATGATAACTGTAGAAGTTGGGTGATGGATAACTGAGAGTTCAATATAATATGCCTCTACTTTGGTATATTTTGAACATTTTCCACAACAAAAAATTAAAATAAGTAAACATTAAAATATATTCTCAATCTCTTTTGCTGTGGCACATCTTTTCAGATATCCTCTAAATTATCCTTGGCCTCATCCCCCAAACTGGATCTATGTTCAGAGACAGAGATGAAAATATGATTGAAGTAAAATGTGTTATTATTTTTCTATATTTAATAATATCATTAGAAAAGTAGAGAGATTTAGCAAAGTGGGGGTATCCCTGAATGTCGGAAACTGGGGGCTACTGTGGTGGGTTGATGATCTTGTTTATATGTATAGAGGAGGGGAGGAGGAACAGCGTATGGACTGCACACACGTGCTACAAGGAAGTAAAATTTTAAAGAAACTCTGGGTCTAGATGGTAAAGAACATGAGAAAGGAAGGGAAAAAACAAACCCAGGAAGGGCTAATAACTAAAAGCTGAACTTCGGCGATCTCTGCATATTATCATGTGTGCAGAGTAAAGGGAAGAAGGTTGTAAAGGGATTTCTGTGGGGTCGATCCTAATGTCCCTACACAGGCTGAATACTCTGATGACTACAAGAACAGCAGTTGTAAGCCTAAACTGATCCAGGCAGAAAAGAACCCTGCCTTCAAGGATAAAGTTTTCAAGAAAGAAAGAAAGAAAGAAAGAAAGAAAGAAAGAAAGAAAGAAAGAAAGAAAGAAAGAAAAAGAAAGAGAAAGAAAGATCCATCTGTTCTCAGTTTGGGAATGGAAGCAGACTGAATTAGGAAAAAAGGCGGTGACTTCAAGGGTTTAGACTCAAGGAGAGAGCAGCAAATGAAATAAGTGAGCTCGCTTGGGAGAGAAGAGTTACTGCTTTCAGGCTGTACTGTGCTGATGAAGCAGTGTACCCCAGTAACTCACCTCATCTATCTATAGCTTTTCCTAAAATTGCCCAAGTGGATAGTAGTATTAGTCGTGGAACCAAACAGATTCTGTGTACTGTATTTTGGTGGATGTAATGGGAAAGGTGTGCTCTGGGCGGGGGGTGGGACCCCCTTAAATCTTAAGTGATTGAGAAGTTAAGTTTTTTGCTCAAGATGAGGGGCAGAGAAAATCCAGCTAAAGTTGCTTTCTGTTTGGGATCTGGACTGGCATTTCATCAGCCATTTAGAACTTAACTGCAAAAGCATAAATAAATTCTCCAAGCCCCTTATTCTCTTTATAAATAGCACTTTCTCACTTGTATGCTATTCTTCATTTTCCTGAAAAGCAAATTAAGGCTTTCTAGTAGCTATTCACAAATACATAGCAGCTTTGTGGGTCCTGCTTTATTTATTATTCTCATTTGTGATCCCAGGATTTATGTTGAGAGTATACTTATTAAACTAATGAAAGATGCAAAGTTAGCTGGCATGCCTATTTCTTAAGGAAATACAACTGAATTCAAAGTCATCTTCACAAATCTAATGACCTTTAATTCAGGGAACAAATGCAGATTAAATCACCTAAATAAAAGAAATAGATGTTAGAAATTTACATAAACATGGCAGAATATTATATAGTAATCACAATATATCAGAAACAATAAAAGAAACAAAACCTTTACATTAACATTGACCAGGTCTTAATCAGAGCACTGTTTTCTAGGATAAAGCTTCATAGCATAGAGGAAATTTCAAGACAAGGATCTTTTCTGATAGGGAGAAATTCAACCAATATGCAAATGTTTAGTAAGTAAAAGGAGGAAAGCCTAATGAAGTAGGGAAAAGATCGCTAATGTGAGGATAGCTTTAATATTCCTCAGATATTTAGAAAGGAATCATAGATTGTGATCAATTACTCTGTATTTGAGTAGAAGTCAGGGTAAAAGCAAGCTGCAGAAATAGAAACTTAGTATAACAATGGGAGGAGATCTTTATCATAAAAAGTATGTGATATGTAATAAGTGAGCGTTGTGAAATCTCATCAAAAGATATGTTCAGGGAGCCTTGGTGGCTCAGTCAGTTGAGCGTGGGACTCTTGGTTTTAGCTCAGGTGGTGATCTCGTGGATCGTGGGATCAAGCTCCATGTCAGGCTCCATGCTCAGCAGGGAGTCTGCTTGAAGATTCTCCCCCTCTGTCCCTCCTCCCACTTGCTCTCTCTCTTAAACAAACAAATAAATCTTTTAAAAAATATGTTTAGGTTGTATAATAAATACTCTTGTATCTCACAGAGAGACTTAACAGAGGAAGTTCAAAATTCTATTTCTAGAATCTTGTAATTACCTATAGAGTCAAGAATTAATATCATCCTTTAAGAATGATTTAAGAGAATTTTAGAGAATTCTAAAAGCATGGGCACACATCTAATTTTGATAAGTTGGTGGCTAGCAATATTATGAAGCCCATGTGATAAAGAAACATAATAATCTAAGAGCTAGACACATAAAGTATCAATTCTGACTCTATTATTCACAAATTCTGATTCTACATCTGAGTCTCCTCATTTGGAAAATATAGCACTTGACCTCCAAACTTCAATGGCTGTACAGATGACAAGATAATGTATATGAATACAGTTTAAGAATCAGAGCTTTGCAGCCATATATGCTTCTATTAGCACTAGCAACAAGATTAGAAATAAATCATTCCTATGTTTCAGTGGTACATAGACAACTCTCTTAACTACAATATGAGAACTTTCACTCCTTGCATAACACTCTGAAAGGGAATCTATATCCAAGAATTAAAGAAGGGCCTGAGGTTGACCATTTACTTTTATTTGTTTTTAAAGTTTTTTTTTTTTTACAAGAGTATACATTCATACGATAAAATTCACATTGTGTATTGCTCAAAAAATTGTAGTAAATGAAAACATCTATGTAACTAGCACCCAGGTCAAGATATAGAACATCACCAATATCCTACAATATTCTTTCATGTCCTATTCCAGTTAACCATCCCAAAGATAACCAATATTCTCACTTTCATCACTATAGATTCATTTTAACTCTTTTTGGAAGGTCGCATAAGTAAAATGAAACAATATGTACTCTTTCTGCCTGGCTTCTTTGGCTCAATGTCATTTCTGGGAGATTCATCAATGTGGTTACATGAAATATTATTCATTATTTTTATTTCCTTATACTACTGCACTTCAACAAAATCTCAAAACAAAAGCACTTCTGGAATGGCAAAGTAGGGACCTCTGATTCTCTTCTATAAAAGCAATGAGAACACTCATAAAAATTGTCAAAATTAACTTTTTCAGATCTCTAGAAATAAACCAAAGACTTGCAACAATCAAAAAGCATTTATTCAAGAAAAACTGCCGAATTTTGGTAAAAACAGTGAGCTTTGTGGCATTTTAACTTGCCCTGGCTGGTTACCCTCTCCTCAGGTTGATGGTAGCCCTGAAAATCAGCAGCCTATGACCATAGTAGCTATGAAAACCACCCAGGTAGACACTGAAGGGGGCAGAATGAGTTTGGAGATCCCCTCAAATCTCCAGGCAGTTGTCATTATTTGACCTATCTCCAACTCCCTGGAAGAGCCCCATTCATAAGACTTGCCTTTATTTTACCTGAACCAGAGTTTGTTCAGTGAAGAGGTCTCTATCCCCAAGGCATTGTCAAAAACATTCAGCAGCAATTGTTTAACATCTCAGCTACCTAAAATAGAAATATTACTTGACAGGAAAGAAAGAAGAAAGAAGAAAAGAAAGAAAGAAAGAAAGAAAGAAAGAAAGAAAGAAAGAAAGAAAGAAAGAAAGAAAGAAAGAAAGAAAGAAAGACTGCTTGACAAAAATAAGGGGCTTGCCAAAAGTTGAAAGGGGGGGCACCTGGGTGGCTCAGTCGTTAAGTGTCTGCCTTCCGCTCAGCTCATGATCCCAGTGCTCTGGGATCGAGTACCGTGTCAGGCTCCCTGCTCAGCAGGAAGCCTGCTTCTCCCTCTCCCACCCCCTCTGCTTGTGTTTCCTCGCTCACCGCCTCTCTCTCTGTCAAATAAGTAAATGAAATCTTGAAAAAAAAAAAAGTTAAAAGGGAAATCTGGAAATGAGATATGCATAGTGGGTTTTGAAAAGCTTCAAAATATTTCTGGGGATCTAGATGACCACATGCTTGTGCAGGGTTGTGTGCATACCTCACAGAAGACAAAAGGCCCTATTTTCTCACCTCTAACACAGCCTGAGGCCCTGTGCAAACAGGAAGTGAAGTTAAGGCAGACTTATAAAATGCCAGAGCATTGAAGGCATACCCCAACACAAACACATACAGAATCTCTTGGCAAAATTTTGGACATCTATTGTTTCAAGGCTTTTAAAATCATCCTGCAGGAGAGACCACTAAGCTCACCAAGCAGACTTCAAATGGCTACATATAACAAAAATTACAAATTTTATAGAATTAGTCCAGGAAAGTCACAAAACAACAACAAAAGCAAAAACAAATAGCAACTACAGTAACTTAAGAAGGTATCACAGTGTATTACATAAAATTCTAGTTTTCAACAACAAAAAATAATTACAAGATTTTCTAAAACACAGGAAGTTATGGCCCATACACAGGGGTAAATAGCAGTTAATAGGTCCTGCCCCTGAGGACTCTTAGATGTTAAATTTACTAGACAAAGAATTAAAATCAGCTACTGTAAACACGTTTAAAGGACTAAAGGAAATCATAGCTAAGTAGTTAAAGAAAAAGATGACTCACCAAATAGAGAATATCAACAAAAAGATAAACACACACACACACACACACACACACACACACACACACACACGGTAAATATAAATTTGGAATTGAAAAGTATAGTAACCAAAAAAAAAAAAAAATCACTAGAGGGGCTTACGACCATTTTTAAGCTGGCAAAAGTAGAATTGGCAAACATGAAGATAGGTCAATAGAGACTGTCCAGACTGAGAAACAGAAATTTTTTTAAATGAAAAAAAAAAAAACAATGATGAACACAGCCTCACAGATCCACAGAACACCATGAAAATACCAATATATGCATGATGGGAATCTCAGAAGGAAAGCAAGAGAAGACAGAAAGAATATTTGAAGAAACAACGGACAGACATTAAAACATTAATCTATAGATCCAGAAAGCTCAACAAACCCAAAGTATGATGAATAAAAAGAGATTTATTCTTTTTTTTTAAAGATTTTATTTATTTATTTGAGAGTTAGAGTGTGAGTGGAGGGGAAGAGGAACAGGGGAGAGGGACAAGCAGACTCTGCACTGAGCACGGAGCCTGACCTGGGGCTCAGTCTCACAACCCTGAGATCATGACCTGAGCCGAAATCAAGAGTTGGTCACTTAACCAACTAAGCCACCAAGGTACCCTGAGATCTATCCTTTCACATAGATAAATGATGGTCATACTGTCAAAAGACAAAGAGTAAAAATGCATTTTTGTTTAATAACATTTTTCTTCTTTTGCATGAATTAAAAGATATGTGCATAATTATGAAACTTTGTTAATGGGCTTTAATATATAAAGATATAACTTGTATGACAATAAGAACACCAAAAATGGGGAGCAGAAAGGAACTAACTAAATAAATAATTTTGTACATTATTGTACAATAAAAGAACTATTTTATTATAATTTTGTACATTATTGCAATTAAGTTGGTATTAATCTGAAGTAGATTGTTTTACGTTAGCATGCTAACTGTAATTCCCATGCAAACCACTAAGAAAATTAATTCCAACAATATAATAGAAGATAAAACAAGAGAATTAAAGTAGTACACAATAGTACATAAAATACCTAACACAAAAGAAGGCAGTGACTGAGAAAGAAAAAGACATAAGACATAGAACACGAATAACAAAATGATAAATGTAAATCCTACCTTACCAGTAATTATGTTAAATGTGAATGGATTAAGCGCTTGAATCAAAAGAGGGATATTGGCAAAATGTATTTGGAAAAAATGACCCAACTATAGGCTGGCTATAAAAGACACACATTTGATTCAAGAAACAGAGGTTGAAAGTAAAAGAATGGGGATGAAAATCTCTTTAGTTACTATAATCAGAGACCTAGTAACCAAAAGAGACCTAGAATGGCTATACTAGTATTAAACAAAATAGACTCAAAGAACAAACTGGTGACTAGAGTCAAAGAAGGCCTTTTATAATAAAAAGTGAGTCAATTCATCAGGATGGCGTATCAGTTATAAATACATATGCACCTAGCAGCAGGGTTCCAACGTACACAAAGTAAAAGCTTACAGAACTGAAAAAATGGACAATTAAAAAATAATAGTTTGAGACCTCCATACCTTACTTTTAATAATGAATATAACAAAAAGAGAGAAGACCAAGAAGAAAACAGAAAAGTGTAACAACATTACAAGCCAACTAGACCTAACAAACATCTATAGACCACTCTACCCAAAAACAGAAGAATTCACATTCTTCTCAAGTGCACATGGAATAATTCTCCAGGATAGACCATATGTTAGGCCATAAAACAAGCTGCAGTGAATGTAAAATAACTGAAACCATACAATATAATCAAAGGGTTGATACTAAAAATCAATAACAGGGGCATCTGGGTGGCTCAGTTGGTTAAGCAGCTGACTCTTGATTTCAATCCAAGTCATGATCTCAGAGTCCTTGGATCTAGCCCCACACCAGCCCGGAGTCTGCTCTAGGATTCTCTCTCTCCCTTTCTCTTTCCCCCATCTCTGCTCTCTCTCTGTAAAATAAATAAATACATATTAAAAAAATTAATAATAGAAGGTAACATTGAATGCCAAGTACTTCAATAAATAAATCAATAAATACCAAAAAAATCAATAACAGGAAAAAAAATTAAGAAATTTACAAGTATGTGGATTTTAAGCAAAACACTTCTGAACACTGAAGGGTCAAAAAAATCACAGGGAAAATTAGAATATATTTTATAATAATTTATATATTTTAAGACTGTGTTATTAGGTACATTTAAATTTAAGTTTATATTCCTATTGATTCCTTTATTATTATGAAACACTGTGTTTTACTATAGTAATACCTTTTGCCTTAGAGTTTGCTTTGCCTGATATTAGTGTAGCCACAACATTTTCCTTTGGATTTCATTTCCTGTTATATTTTTCATACTATTACTTTCAACATTCAGTAGCCCTAATATCTAAGGTTTATCTTTTATGAGCAGCATACGATTGGTTATCTTTCTCCTTTGACCATCTTTGTCATTTAATTGGAGTATTAATCCAACTACTTAAGTGTAATTATTGATGTATTTGTATTTAAATGTACCTTCTTACTATATATTTCATACTGTACCATCTTCTTTTAGATTAATCAAGTGTTTATCATTCCATTTGTCTTGTCTATTAGATTGTTAGTGATATATTTATTATTTTACTGGTTACCCTAAAATAAGAGTTTCCAAGATTCATTCTTTGTTCATTGTAGTCTAGTTTAAGTTCATACATTTACAATTTCTTGGATAATATTTTTGTGTGTTATGTATGTTAATCCTATAGCTATTTTAAATCCATAGTGCATTACTTACTATTATTTGTATTTAGATTTACTCATTTACTGTTCCCTGTGTTAATATTTTTCCTGAAGTTCCATGTTTAAATCAGAAAAAAAAAAAAAAAATCCCTTTAGACTTTTGTAGTGTAGGACTACTAGAAACAAATGTTCTCTGCTTTTGTTTGTCTGAAGGTGTATTTTACATTCCTTTCTGATGAATATGTTTGTAGGTATAGAATTCTTAGTTGGCAGTTTTGGTCTTTCAGAACTTTAAAGATGTTATTCCATTGTCTTCTGTATTCCATGGTTTCTATTAAAAAGTCAGCTGAAGTCTTTGCTCCTTTGAAAGTAATAATATATTTTTTTCTCTATTTTCAATATTTTCTTTTTATCATTGTTTTTTAGATGTTTGACTATGATACTCTGGGTGTCGCTTCCTTGTATTTATCCTGCATGTGGTTTGTGGAGCTTTTTGAATTCATGACTTGATGTCTTGATGATTTGATCAGTTTTGTAAAATTAGTTGCCAATAGATTTGAAATGTTTTTTTTTTTTCAATTCATACTTTCCAATTCTTCTGGGACTCCAATTATTGGTATATCAAACTTTTAAAAGCTTTTCCGCATAGCTCTTATTTTTCTCTTCTGTATTTTTCATCACTTTTAATCTTTATACTTAAATTTGAATATTTTCTACTTCTCCCTTAGTTCACTATTCTTTTCTCTGATGTGCCTAATCTATTATTAACCCATCTTATATTTGTTTTAGTTCTTGTAACTTTTTCTTCTAGCATTTCCATTGGCACTGTTTCTTGCACACTTGGAATTTTTTAAATTGGATGCTAAATGTCATGTGTAAAAATTTGCAGACTCTACATGAAGTTATCCTTTTGCCAGAAAGGATTTAATATGCTCCAGTTATACAATGTACGGACTGATCACATTACTCAAGTCAATGCTCGGTTTCAGACTTTGTTAGCCTTATTGATTCCCAGTTTGTTCTAACTCTTAAAACATAGCCTTTTAACTTAGATTCTCCTCTAAAATCCAGAAGTGTTTACTTAGGCTCCAGCACCTTGGTGGTTTCCGAATTTTCACCTCTGTCTCCCAAGTTCTCCAAGGCTGCCAAAATCTCTGCTCAGTTATTTAACACCCAAGCTATTTATTCCTTTACACTTAGTTTCTCTGCATTTTACCTTGCACATTTAGAAGTCAGCCCATGCCTTGAGGGGACATTATTCATAAGTTTGAGCTCACTCCTCTGTGGTTTTCTCGACTCCTGGATATTAGTCTCTCAAGTCGCAATCACCTTGGTAGTCTCAAACTATAGCATCTGTCTCCCTAACCCAGTGAGACTGCTGTAAGCCCAGGCTGACCCTTTCTTATCAGGCTCTATTACCCATGCCAGGAGTCTGCCAATACAAGTGAAAAGCTGAGGTGAATATGGGCTTGACTCATTATGGTTTTCTCTTCTCTGGATCTTGGATCCTCCAGTCCTGGCTTCCTTAACTCTTCTCTAGTGACTTCAAATAGTTGTATATATTATTTTTAAATAGTTCTTCTCAAAAGGAGTTAAAATATCATAGCTAGAAGTGGAAGTTGAATCATTCACTTTTAATTTGCAATTTCCATAATCTCTACTTTCAATATAGTCTTTCCTTTGTGGTTTTAAAACTGGAGAGTTAAAACTGAGTCAGAAAAAGTATGTACCTGGATGAACTTGGAATAAGAAAAACGAGTCAAGGGGCGCCTGGGTGGCACAGCGGTTAAGCGTCTGCCTTCGGCTCAGGGTGTGATCCCGGCGTTATGGGATCGAGCCCCACATCAGGCTCCTCTGCTATGAGCCTGCTTCTTCCTCTCCCACTCCCCCTGCTTGTGTTCCCTCTCTCGCTGGCTGTCTCTATCTCTGTCAAATAAATAAATAAAATCTTAAAAAAAAAGAAAAAGAAAAATGAGTCAAGAAAGCATTTATTCAAATATTAAATAAAATTTACACAATTGTTGTTTATCTATGGTTAGCCTAAATAACAAAGGGAAATGGATTTCTGAATTATGTAGGTATTAGTCTAATGCTGCAAATTCACATTCTGTGTATCCCAGGTCTAATGTCAGTACTGAACAACAAAATTAAAACACCCTTTTGGTTTTATAAGTATAAAATTTAGTGCCTTTCTATAGCATATATTTTGTATTACTTTTTGAATTTCTAAAATATATCGCCTCTTTACAGAAAGGTAAGTTTGACAATTTGGTATGTAAGTTTTTTTTAAGTGAAAGAAATAGGTCTCCTTACTATGTTGTGTAGGTCTTCTGGATGGGACATGCTCCATTTAGCGCTCTGTTTCCTGCTTGGAGGGGCAATTAACATGCTTACTACTTGAGAAACAGCATGGCTCATTGGACTAAGCTTTGAGTCAATAGTTTGGAGTTATAATCCTACTTCTGCTACTGATTCAATTTATGTCCCTGGGCAAACCATTTAACCTTTGCATTTGTTCACCTAAAAAATGGGATAAAATTACCACTTATTTGCACAAGTAGCTAGTAATAACTGAATTTGAATATAAAGAAATGTATACAATATATTGTGACCAGTTAAAATTACTACAAACATTCCTACAATTCAGTTTCCCCTAAAGCCTCAGTATTGCTTTGATTAAAATTCTTCTGATCTAAGTTAAATGAAGCACAATAAAGTGCAGTTAAGTGTTTTAATTTGCATGCTTAAACAGATGGGAAAATCCAGTGTAGTCTATACAGAGAAAACAAAAATTTTTTAGAAATAAAAAGAAAAATAATTTTTCCTTCCCCACTGTTTTTTAATTATAAAATGTATTATATGGTATACACATGTATTATTCTCTATTGCATAAGGGCAAAAATTCACATTTACACACAATAATAACAAAAAACTCACATCTACTCTTTTCTTATTTATAATTCTTTAGAATTGGAGTTGTAATAATAATTATTGTTAAATTTTATGATAATTTTATCTCAACACAGATTTTTTTTTAATGCCCTCACCATATCATAAAAGGGGGGAAATATTCAGATAATTCCTTTGCCTGGTACTTTGCATAGTACATGCTTCTGAAAAATGTAAAGATTGACTTTTTTTTTTAATACAGAGAAATTTAAAATATCCTTGTACTTAGGAAAGGTGCCATTGAAAGGAAGCCTTAAAAATAATGCCTTTAAAAATTTAATAAATGATCCTCAGTTTATTTCATAAATTTGAGTTCAATTTAAAATAGAGGACAATAAATTGACTCTCTTTACCATGTATCTCCTTATAACCATTTTTTAAAGATTTTATTTGTTTATTTGAGATAGAGAGCAAGCCAGTGAGAGAGCATGAGCTGGGGGAGGAGGAGAGCAAAGGGAGATGGAGAAGCAGGCTCTCTACAGAGCCGGGAGCCCAACCTGGGGCTCAATCCTAGCACCCTGGGATCATGACCAGAGCCAAAGGTAGATGCTTAACCTACTGAGCCACCCTGCATCCCTCCTTATAACTAATTCTAGTACACTTGCAGTTACTCTGAGACTAATTTTTTTTAATCTACATAATGCTAGTAATGTTATCAAAGCTACCTATTTAACAAAGTTGTAATGAAAATCAAGTAAGTATGTAAAACAAAACTTTGAAAACTTGTTGAAGATAACATTGAGGAATGCCGTCATCCAACAGACTCCAAGAAACATCTCTGTGCTCTTGAAGTCTTAATGTTTTTACTCACTTGTCTGATATTTCTCACCACTCTAGGTAGTTTCAACCTCCTGATCACTGGATGCTTTGACATCCCATTTTTGGATCTCCTCATTGCCAGTGACCATTTTTTTTTTTTCTATCACTGCAGTGGCAACTCCCCAGCCAGATACAACTCCCTTCCAAAACTTTGAATTCTTATTCTTAGATCTTAGCTCCTGTCCTTCTGGTTGCTTAAATATCGACCAGGAAGTAACAAATCCTCTTAATGGTGCCAGCCAGGCTTCTAATCCGTTGCTCCTATCACTCCTCTACCCACAACAGCCTCTTCGACACTACACTTTCTTCCTATCCAACTCAAATTCCATTATTCAGTGTTTCAATTCAATTCCCATATGTTTCTTGTTTTCTTCTTCCTCAAAATCACTTATTTAACAAACCCAACCATGGTAGAACTCAATGATCTGCCTGACAACTCTGTGCCTGAAAACCGCTGTGCATTTCAGGAAATAACCACATACACAGCTGGACAGACTGGAGTAATGACAAACGTGATCTCCAACTTCAAAAAGGTAATCGACCCTGAGAATTCTATAATGCTTTGCTCTCCAACCTCAGTTAGGACTATTTCGCAACTTTTCATCATGCCTCCTGCACTTTAAGCTGAAAACTTGCTTCATAATTTGTGGAAATTAGAGCTCTCACTGGAAATACCATCACCCTGCAGTGTCTAGTTCTACAAACTCAACTGCTTCTGCTTGCGCTTTCTTCTTCCTGCCTGCCTCAATCTGGCTTCTGCTGAAATGGCTATCAAGGAGATAGATTCTCTCTCCATGATGCCACATCCAATGGCTCCTTATTTTTTTGCTCTTCAATTTATTGATGTCTCCATAGGATTCAATACTGTTCCTATCTCCCTTTTGTAGAACACTCATGTATGACATCTTTCTCAGTTTTTATCTCATCTCTCTGGCTGCGACTTTTTCATCCCTTTTCCTGGCTCTCACTCCTCCACTTGCTAAATTTCTTCTCTGTCCACTCTCTGTTTGGATGCTTTCATTCATTTCCATGGCCTTAAATATCATTTATGGGCTGATAATTCCAAATTTATATCTGCAGCATTGCCTATACCTCCAAACTTCGATCACATCCAATTGCTTACTTTACGTCTCCATTTAGATGTCTTGCAGGCATCTGAAATTTAACGTTTTCAAAATTGAGTTCTTTCATTATTCATCTCTTTACTTCCTTCTCTATAATATACTCCCTCTAAATCTTCCCCATCTCAACAAATGACACTACCTTTGCACATTTGCTTAAGAAAAAAGTAGGAGTCATCCAATCCATCAGCAATTCCTGTTGATTCTTCTTCCAAAGTATATCTTGAGTCTGTCCACTTCTTTCCATATTAGTTCACAGTACCATAATCTCTTGCCTGACTTACTGCAACACCTTTCTCACTAGTCTCTCTGCTTTCTTTGTTAATTTCTTGCAACCTGTTCTCCATATAAAAACAAGAATAATCTTTAAGGGCCTTAGTTAGAACATATAACTTCCTTACTTAAAAACCTCCAATGGCTTGATACTTACTTTGAATAAAATCCAACGACCTTACTTTGGCCTACTGTTGTCTGGTGCTTGTATTCTTCTCTCTCCTTATTCATGCCACTGTATTCATAGCCACAAGAACCCCCTTTCAATTTCTGGAACACATCATAGGCTTCATATATACTGTTCCTCCTTAACTAGCTCCATTCATGGCTATCTCCTTTTCATCTTGTGGGTTCAGCTTAATGCCACTTCCTTAGTAAGTCCTTCCTGAGTCATTCTCTCTAAATAGTGTCATTTTCCTCTCAAATTCCACCACTCTTCTTTATCTCGGCACCCTGTCTTTTATAAATAATCCTTCCCATTTCATAATTACTTGTTTACTTGCTATTTTTCTGTCTTCCTTATGATACTATAAGCTCAATGAGGGCAGAGACAATATCCATTTCCTTTATTGCTATACAACTGATACCTAGGACAATCCTGCAGCTAATAACTACTTGTTGAATAGATGAATACCATAGATAAAGATGGATAATGTAATGAAAATGAATGATTCTTATGCAGGTTTGCATTATAGAAAATTTTAGGACAACAGCATCAAAGCTTTATTCAAGATTAAGCACTTGTCAAAATGGATGGAAAGTACTACTTTTGAGGGAGGATCTTAGGTATATAGTCTATTTTCTACTCCAGTGCCTCTCAAGTTATCTATGGTGAATTCCCAACCTATGAGACTTTTATAAAATGCAATAAAATTGAATTACCAAAAACATGAAATAAAAACAAAAACAAAATATAAGCCCAATTTTTTTTTATTAACTTTAACAGACTTAACATCATTCTGTTAAGTTTCTACTTTTTTTTTTTAATGAGAGGGAGGGAGAGAGGGGAGGGGGGTAGGAAGAGAGAGCATCTTAAGCAGGCTCCATGCTCAGTGTGGAGCCCGACCCTGGGCTCTATCTCCTGACCCTGAGATCATGAACCTGAGATCATGACTTCAGCCCAAATCAAGAGTCAGCCACTTAACCAGCTGAGCCACCCAGGTGCCCCTCTACAGAACTTTTTATCGGTTGTTGTCTATGCTAATCTTATTACAGATCATTAACAAAGTTTGAGACCAACGTTGGTTTGAGAACTGCACTTTTGAGTAGTGTTGTTTTACTCCAACTTGAATGAATGGCTGAGGTCATTGGGATTGATTTACTCACTGTATCTCAAAGCTGAATCTGTTCTGTTATAGAAAGAAGAGTTGAAAACTATTAGAAATAAAACAAAACTAAGAAATAGAAGTTGTAAAGTTTATAAAACAGTTGAAGAATTTAGAAGTAAAATAGAAAACTATTAGAAATTAAAGTTCTAAAATTGTAGAAATTAAACAGAAAACTAAGTCTCTGTGGTCACGAATACAAATTGGAGGGTGGGAAAATACCTTCCCCAAGTACCTTGACTGGATTTTGAAGGAGGTGAGAATGAGAGAAAACTCAAATAATACCCTTGGGATGTTCCACAGGAAACAACTGGTTGTTATTTCTATTACTAGTTGGGTTAATACAGCCTTTTTATCAAAGTGCTAGACATATTATTTTTACCACAGCTAGTTTCTCCTAACTCATTTATCTGCCCTAAAATATTCTGCCTTAATGTTTTGTCCCTCATCCATTCCCACATCCTTATTCTTCTCATTACATCTCTCCCCCCACTCCACCATTGGCGTAGTGCAATGCTATGATTAGACCTAAGTAAAAAGGGAGGAATAAGAGTAGCAAAAGCTAGGATAGAGGGAATTTAATTCCCACCTTGAGCATTTGGGGAGAGGAGAATGTTCATGAAAGATATGCTATTATTTGCCTTCCTTTGACTTACCACATTACCAAGTTTTTCCCCATGTATAAGAAATTCATTACTTATGTCACTTCAGAAATATGTTATTTGAAATTTGAACACAGGAGTAGACTTTTATAGTATCTTTATAGTATACTTTTATATACTTGCACAAATGTATACTTTTATAGTGTGTAGAAAGCAGCAGAAATTTTTAAATCCTTCATCTAAGGGAAATCCAACATCCTTCATACTCCAAAGGAATTTAGTCATCTTTCTGAAGATGAAGGAGAGAGATCTGGCATATCTATACTTATATGTGGCTGTTGGTATGTCCAAAAGCAGGTGAATACCTTACAGTGAATTTCTTCACAATATATGGCATACCATCCAATATCAAAGGCAAGTTCAAATTTGGCCTAATTCAATTCCAGCTCTATTTCAGAGGTGAAGCTTTAAACTTAATCCATAACTTTTTGAGCCATACGAGTTCCTAGCAAAAGAAGTCATCCTTTATTTTGGAAGCAGTCTTTAACACTTGTTTACCTCTGTCTCCTCATCTAGCCAACACCCACTTGAATTTCTAGATTAAACTGGCCTCTCAAGATTCTTCCAGGTGGGAAAGACTTGCAGTTCAATTGAACTTCTTGTCAGAACTCTGGACCTGAAATTCTAGCATTGTAGTGGCTATAAGACTGAGTCTCAGGTATGGGGATTGAGTGATGTTAGCTAAAGGTGTTTGACACGTAATTGTCTAATGCTCTGGCAGACCAGAGTTCCTTTCATGTTTCCTTTCCCTTTCTTCTTCCTCCTTCCTAAACTCAGCTTGTACTGCTTGTACTGTTAGAGAGATGTTGGATTTGTAGATGAAGAGAAAGTGATTCTAGAATAGGAAAGAAAGAGGTGCAGTAGGGTTAGCTGCAGCTACCTCTGTCTTCTTTTTAAGCTTTGGAATTCCAGTGGGAATTAGTCACATACTCTCATGTCTTATTAGGTTAAATTATTTTTGAATTTTTAAAAATATACACAGGATGGGGGATTTTAGGAAGAAAATAGGTAACTACTGCTACTGGATATTAATAACTTCTCCTATGGGGTTAAACTCTCTATAAGAGTAGTTTAGTGCGGACTTCAACTTGTTGCTCCCCTTTCATAGTACAGAAAAATGATTTCCTTCTTCTCTTACATTCTTTTACTGGCAAATTTAGGTGGTAAAATAAGGAATATATTTTTGAGTTTTGGTCCTACCACTGGTTATTCCAGTTATTCCACTTGCTCTGGTTTCACAATTCAAGAAATATGGAAGTGATGCAGAGATAAGACAACAGTGAGGCCCGATCCAGGGTATAACTGACATCAAATTCCTGAGTGAACTAAATACACGCTTCCATTTCAGAAACATTAGTGGCAACTTTTAATGCAACTAGAGAATGGATGAGGGTTTATATCTATTCCTCTGACCAGCTCATAAAGTCCAGAGAATTACATAATATGAGATCATTTAGATACCCTGAACAACTTGGGACTTTTCTTAACTGTTGCACAATATCAGTCAAATTCTGAGCACCACAACTTGAGAACTGGAAATCTTGGAGAGAGTTTAAAGAGTCACAGTAATTACTAATAACCTTGACAAGTTGTAGAAATGGGCAGATAATTACAGGATGAACTTAATAGACAGAAATATAGAGTAATTTAGAGGAAAAGAAAAATAAAACACTATAAATACAAGGGAGAAGGCTTGGCTTTGTGGGAAAAATGTGGGAATCAGTAAACCACCAGTAAAACATGAGTTAGACATACGGTACAGTTGGTTTATTATTTTTTATTAATAAAAATCAAAAATTTGTATCTAAGAAAAATGCAGTAATCCCCTAGTCATCTATACAATTATTTAGTAACCCACCTATCACATGCTAGATTCTTTTGAATGCTGGCATAAAATGGAGAATATATAGGATCCCTACCTTCACGGAGCTCGCTGAAGTGTGGTAAATGAGAAAGCTATTACCCTTGACACTGTGGTTAGTTCGTATTCTGCAGCCAACTTCAAGTACAGCAAATACTGTTGGTTCCTTGAGGTAGGGATCCTATTTTCACATTTGGTATCCCATTCTGTGCCTAGCACAGCACCTTGTAAACAAAATCACCTTGCATTAAGAGGTAAAAATAAGCCCCCAAAGAACTAAAATTTGAAAAAGTAAACACTTGTCTGACCATCAAATATGTCGATCGAAATCTGCAGGTTTTCTCTTTGGCACGTACTATTTGCGAACCCATTACGTGGAGAACAGTTCTCAACACAATGCTTTGTGTATAAAAGGGATGGTAGGAATGGACTCAAATTGCACACCGTGATAATTGCCATGGACATCCTGACCGGGTGACAGCCCATCCTCCGCGAGTTTTTTCCCTTTTCTCTTTTAGCCGAAAGACAAAACGCTTAAGCAGCGGCTACAAGGGTGGGACGCGGAGCTAAGGCTCGGGGCACAGACACCACCAGCTCGCGCACACCGAGCTCGCTAGGGCAGCTTCGCGGGCGCGGCGGACAGGCTCACACCCCCCAGGCTTCCCGGCACCCGGAGTCTCCGTGCGGACGAGGCGTCCCCCCAGAGGAAAGACAGGGCGCCGCAGACGCCCCTCGGAGTCGCTGGCCACCCGCCCCGCCTCAGGCTCCTGTTCCTCTTAGGTTCCCATTGATCAGGCGGGTGTACGTTCCAGAGAGGCCAGTGGGGCTCAATTAGAAAACCAGGCGCCCCACGACCCCGACCGCATCTAATCACCCACCCACTCGAGCCCCACAGCCCAGCAGGCCAAGCAGGCCGGACGCCGAGGCCTCGCGGTAACGAGTCTCCGTCCGCCCCGCCTCCTCGCCCTCCAGCCGGCCCCGCCCTCGCACTCACCCCTCCCCCGCTCCCGCCTCGCTTCCCCGACAATCTCCTCGCGCTCCCGGCCCGGCACGCGCGCTGCGCCCGGCCGCTGCCGCCGCTGCCGCCGCCGCCGCCGCGGCGGAGCGTTTCTCCGCGGTGCCTGGCTTCCAGCTTCGGGCCGGAACCGGAAGTCTGGGGGGCGGGGCCGGCGGAGGCCAGGGGACCGAAAACGCGGCCGAGCCCGGAGCCCGGAGCCGGAGCCAGAGCCTGGACCAGAACTTGGCCGCCGCTTGCACGGCTGCTGCCGCCGCCGCCCGCTGCTCTTTCCCCGCGCGGCAGCTGCCTCGACCGCCACGGCCGCGAGTTCGGCCGCCAGTGGTCCGCGGACTTTGGGTGTCCGGGTTGAAGGTCGGTCCGGACGTCGGACCCAGCTCGGTTCCCGAACTGTCCGGGCGGCAGCGGACGCCACCGCCGCCGCCTCCTCGTCGCCTCAGCCTGGCGTTTTGTTCCGAGAGACCCGAGAGGCGAGCGGAGCTGACAGTGATTTTGACAGTGATTTAAACCCGCTTTTGTTGTTGTTGGCTTTTCGTTGTTTGGTTTTGTGTGTTGTGCGTGTGTGTGGCGGTTTTTCCCCCGTGGTGCATTTTTTTTTTTTTATTGTTGTGCTCTCCCCCCCCCTTTTTTTTTCTTTTTCTTAACCCCGTGAACGTTTTTTTGGTCGGGGCTTCCGAATATGTTTTATGACGGTTGATTTTACACCAGGAGGTTTGTCTCCGAGGAAGACCCAGGGAACTGGATATCTAGCGAGAACTTCCTACGGATTCCCCGGCGCCTCGGGAAAATGGGAGCTGCTGCAAAGTTGGCGTTTGCCGTCTTTCTTATCTCCTGTTCTTCAGGTAGGTGCATGGAGCGCGGCGCGGCGGGGCTGCTGCTGCTGCTGCTGCTGCCGCTGCCGCCGCTGCTGGCGGCCGCGGTTGTTGTTGGCCGCGGTTGTTGTTGGGTCGGCGAGCTTCAGTGGAGCCCGGGGAGGTTTTCCCGGACCCGGAGCCCCTCGGCTGCGACCCCCCAGGTCTGATTGTGATCTGGAAATCTCCATGAATTTTTCTCGTTTTGAGTTAGGTTGGCGAACTGATAAGAGTGACTGCTCTGTTGTGGAAGTGAGAAAGTCATGGTTTGTGGCCATAACATTGGATGACAGCGCTGGTTGGGTTGCAGTTAAGCCACATATACCACAAGTGACAATCCATGCAAAGGTTTGAGACCCGAAAGGCGTTTTCCAAAATGTCATTTAGTGTGGCATCTCCAAAATAAGGGTGTTTTATTTTAATCGTCTTTTAATTAGTGCTTCACCAGTGACTATCACGACAGAGATCTAGCCAGTTGTTACTTAATTTTGACCGTGAGAAACAATGCATCATATCAGCAATTTCATCTGGGTCTCCCCTTACGTTTTCTTCAACTTCAGTGTCCAGCAGTGTTAAAAATAGTTGTAGTTGTTGTTGTTGGAGTATTAACAATAATCCAGTGCAGAAGAGGTATGCCGCTGTGTGTTGGTAATGTGCTGGCTTTCAACCACCATTTATGTGCTCTTTTCTGGCATAGATTTTGCTTACCTACGGAATACTTATTTTAAACGCGTTGTATTGAAGCATTGTTTTTGGTTTAGAGCAGCCATTTGAGATTGTTCATACTGTCAAATACATTATAATCATAAAATAGGTTTTGGCCCAAGGTTGAAAGAATAATTTGGTCCTTTTATATTTGAAATTTGATTTTGTGAGAACGTTCTATGCTTGCAACCAGTGGTTGGAAAACTATCTAGTCTTTTGTATTTGAAATTCCGTAAATGAATACAACCTAGCTCAAAGGTGTGCAAATGTACGTAACAGGAGAGTTAGTTTGATATATGAAACAATTTTAAAGTCGCAATGGATCTATTTATCATAAAATTCAATATTCAGTTACTAGGTTGTGAGAGAGAATTAAGGGGGTGAACGAATTGACAGGTTTCATGGCTATGTCTTTATCTCCTTTGCTACAGGGAAATTAGAGGGTGTTAGTCTTTTCTTTGTGTACCTCTGTGGTGTGTGTGTGTGTGTGTGTGTGTCCATCCTCCCAGCCCCCTCTTTTAATAGAATCTTTTGTAATGTATAGAATTTTGCTGAACGGTACATTTCCTTGTGGTTAATAAATGGATAAAGTCTAGTCTTATGTCTGTAGTGGTATTGATCAGTTCCGGGTGGGCTAAATGTGTTGTGAAATGGCGATCATTGCCAGAGATTAACCAAAGAATCATGTCTGTTTAAATGGAAGAAGGAACATGCTTAAGGCAGGCTGACAGTTCTTTTTGTGCACGGTTTGGGGAGGAAGATAAACAATGGTGTCTCTGAAATGAATGAATACCTTGATAACATTAAACCTCTTGCTTTTGTGACATGACTTAACTGTGTAGTTTTTATTTTTCCTGTAGTACTCTCTCTCCTGTGTTCCTGTATGTTCTGGTTGGTGAACTCCTCTTGTTCAAATCCCTTTCTCTGATCTCCTGCCCTTGAGGAGGAGGGGCATCATGGCCACTGACCAAGGAATTGTGGACATTATTCCCTCCCAAACCCACCTGAGTCACACTAATTGGTGAAGGAGGTTATTCTTGAGCAGTCTCAAGGTATTACTTCTGGAAAAGCAGGCTGTCGCTACAGATCTTACAGCTTCCTGTGCTTGGTTTAGAAGTAAAAAGAATGGAGCATTAGTTTTTTGTAGGATTACTTTCAGTGGGCCAGGAGGTTAATAGCTAAAATTTTGAAACACAGTAATTTTTATTGCTACAGAGCATATAGATATATATAGCAGAATTACATAAAACTGGTAATAAATATTGTTGCATAGTTTTTTTCAAATAATTCCTAGTTGAACTAAAATATAATTCTATTGAAGATAATTGAAATCATCTTAAAAGACTTTAATCCATGTTTATGTGTGAAGATTTTTAGTACTTAAAATATCTGATTTTTAAAAAGGCTTTTGTTATGAATCAAATGTACTCTAAAAGATTATGATGTTTCTTTTCCTAATTGATTTTTCTATGTAATATGTAATCTGGCATGCTGGAAGTATGAGGATGGCTGTTTTTATGAGAATTTAAAAATTTCTCAAGTTGTTTTTTGTTTCTGGATATTTGATTTTTTTTAAGCAAATTAAAAATAGTAGTAAAGAGCTGTTGTATTTCAGGTTTTTAGGATGGATGTTTACTGTTAGTATTTTGCAGACTTTGATTTTTCTGTTTCCATCCCATGGTATGTATACTGGAGACTGATTTTGCAGACTGTTCCTGTAGGATATGGCCAAGTATGTAATTTCTTAATGTAATTCTAGGGGAAACATTTTTGAGTTTTGCTCTCATCCTCGAATACCTTCAGATTCCTTTTGTATTTGAATTTTTTCATTCTTCTTATCCTTCCTTAGATTCTGTTTCAAAACACAGATGTATTTCTTAGGGTTTTTTTGTTTGTTTTTAAAGCATTGTAGTTAATTTGTATCTTTCTTCACCATTTGTAAACTGAGTTTAATACTTGCTCTAATACTTAGGTTTATCTTACCTAGAATGATGCAGCTATTGTGGTATTTGAGTTGCACTGAATAAGTTGAGAATTTGTTTGAATTTCTGTGGGAACTGGAGCAGTCTGGTCCATATATTCGATGAAATAAGAAATGGAAATAAAGTAATTATGTGCATTTCCTTTACTTCAGCTAGGCAATAGTGTGTGTGTGTTTGTGTGTGTGCGTGTGTGTGCGCACACGCCTGTGTATGTTTCTGTGAGTGAGTATATGTGCTGTTGGAGGGAGAATTGGCAGTAGAGTGAATCTTCTGGGACTCGGCTGAACTTTGGCTAACAAGTGATAGATATTAAATGCTTTGTTTTCTACAGGCAGAATCTCTTAAATGTAGTTTGTGATCAAATTCAAATACAATATATTAGAACATCAAAACCAGAAGAGAAAACAAACGCCCTCCCGCACCAATTCTTGTTGAAATTTTTTCTATTCATAAGCCAGTAGTTCTCAAGCTTGGGTGTCTTTTGCTCCCTCCCCTGCACCTCTCCCCCAGGGGACATTTGAAGACATTTTTCGTTGTCACAACTGTGGGGGATGGTATGCTACTTGCATCTAGTGCATAAAGGGCAGGGATGCTGCTAATCATCCCGTAATGCACAGGAGAGCCTTCCAGAGTGAACACTTATCTGGCTCAAAATGTCAATAGTGTTGAGGTTGAGAAGCTTTGTTTTAAACTCTTCATTTTTAAAAGTATTAGTATATTAGTAAAAGGGTCGTGCTTCCCACTCCCACAGTCAGTCATCCAGATTTTACAAGGATATGCTATTGATCTTCAGGTGACTTTATACTGAGAGCTTTCATCTTTTCATTATCTTTTAAAATTAGAATGATTATGTTAGAAAAACAGACTAAAGGTGTATACATTATTTCATCTTATTATAGTTTAATAAAAATATTTTACTGAGTTATGAATAAACTCTCCATACCCATTGCTTTGCTATAATGGAGAGCCCATGAAGACTCTATATTCCTGAATAGGATGAATAATTGGTCAAAGTATCAGGTTTAATTATATTTGCTTTTGATCCAGTAGTCTCTTTGCTGTGATAATCATCTTTAAGGATATTTCCTTTTATCCTTATTAAAATCACTGTCTGGACTGTGTGGTGGCAGCTGGGTTGTGTGTGTGTGTGAGAGAGAGAGAGATTAACATGGTGCAGGAAAGTTTTGTAAGTTTCATATGAAATATGTACACTATTACATGTGTCTGAAAGGTTGCAAAGTATGAATTCAGGGTCTTTTTTTTTTTTAAAGGATATTTCTTCTCTTCTTCTTTTTAATGACTTTAATATGAAGAATGTTTTAAAGCGGTTTAATTACATAATTTTCTGGAGAATTATTGGCTGGGTTTTGGTTATCATTAGACTCATTTAGGCTATACTAATTAATATTCTATGATCTATGATAGACCCTTGTCCTTTTTAAGGTTAAAATTTGACCATAATTAATAAGTGCTTACCTTGTTTTGAACTCTAGTTTTAAGGAAGTGAACCAGAATTAAAGTGAAAAAGTGTAAGTAGCATTACACCATTGAAAGGAAAAATTCTGAAATCACTCCCACAAAAATATGCAAATAAGCCTCATACTATCTTTGTAACACACCTTCTCATACTCACATATCTCTGATACTACTGACATCTTCACCTTTTGGGTTCACTGTTTCATGAGAAGTAAAGCATAACTAAACCAAATGAGATTTTAGTAATCTGTAAACGTTCCTTTAGATTCTAAAACTATTTTTTTGCTTTTTTACTTTTGTAAGTAGTGTACTCTTATTTCTCATCTTTGGTGTCTCAAAAATCTGTGATTTATATTTGTCTTTTCATGCTCTCTTATGTTGCCACTTGTCCTGCATGGTTCCTCTTAGATATTAAGTCAGGTAAGGTTAGCAGTGTTTGATATTAGGGGCACTAGTACTAGTACTCTTTCACTTTTTATTCCATATTCTATAACTCATAATTTCTTCCATTCCCTTTCATTATGCTTCCCTTTCCACTTCATGCCTTCTTTGTTTATATTCTTTTTTCCTTCGGTACTTCCCTGTACTGCAGGCTGCTTGCTTATGGAACCTACTTGTTGCTTAGCATCAGGGGTGGCTCAAGAGGGTTCACACATGGTTTAAATGAAAACAGATTCAATTTAGAGTGTTCGAGAATTGACCAGATAGTCTTTTCCACTGTTCTTTCATTTGTTGGTTTCTGGACTACCACACACACACTTGGGAGTAGTTTTACTCTTTTGGAATCAAATGGCTTCAATTGTGGATTGCTCTTACTCCCTCCCCCACTACCTTTTTTTGGGGGGGGGAGGGGCAGAGGAAGAGAGAGAATCCTGTGTGGGACCCAACATAGGGCTCGATCTCATGACCCTGAGATCATGACCTGAGCCGAAATCAAGAGTTCAACACTTAACCCATTGAGCCACCCAGGTGCCCCACTGTTATAACTTTTTTAATATTTCGGTTTTCTTCAAATCTTTGCCGCTTTCAAAAAGTCTGTCTTTTGTTATTATTCATTCATCATCTCAGTTTAAGCCAAAATTTGACCAGACCAGAGAATATATTTATTGCCACAGCTGGGACCACATCAGACTTCCTCTGTGGTAGATTTAATTTTGTTAGGTTATAATAGTCATGTCTAGACAGAACATTGATTTCAAATTGACTATTGAACATGAAAGTTCCAGGAATAGTGTATAGAGGAAGGAGAAGGAGAAGTCAAGAAGGTAAGAAAACTACTGTAGATAGCAATTGACTTTCTGTCATTCTCCAACTGGATTTCTGTTAGTCACTTGCATATACCCAAATGCATCTAGTCGTCACATTTTGTTTAATTAAGGGTCTAAAGGAAATGTATTATCTCTGAGGTTGGATTTTTAAAAACTGTTAGACTAGTGGGCTTAAAAGAAAAAATTTGGAGGTTCTTATGGATACTGGGCAAGAATGTGATCCCAGTGGTCAGTGGACTTTGGTTCTGGTGTCAGCACTGCCACTGTCAGCTCATCTATTATTTTTCTTACCTGAATTATTGTAGTACTTTTCTAGTTAAGACTAGATCCCTGTCACTACTTCCTGTTCCAATCTGTCGACATATAACTTCCAGATTGACCTCATTAAAAAATAAATCTAAATATGTCACTCCTGCTTAAAACATTTCACTGTGAGTCACCTTTAGCATAAAATCTAAAGTCTTAGAATGGCATGTACTTAGAATGGTGCTTTATCATTTGGTTCCTGCTTGTGTTCTCTAACCTCTTGGTATAGTGGCTTAAGAGGATAGGCTTTGGAGTAAGACTTCCCCGTTTTACATCCTGGCTTCACAGTTTAACCTTGGGCAAATCACTTCACCTTTTGCGCTTCAGTTTTATCATCTACAAAATGGGGATATTAATAGTGACTACCTCAGAGAGTGGTTTGGAAGATTAAATATCACATAAATACTAGGTATTCAGCTGTGGCTCCTCCTTAGCATGAGTTCTATGTTCCAGCTATACAAACTTGACTTGTAGTTTTTTCAATGTGTCATCCTTATTGTATATCAGTATGGTACCTTTGTATAGGTTAGTTCTTCCTCCTTTACCTGGCTAACTCCTTGTTTTTAAGACTGAGAAGTATTACCTCTTTAGAAACAATTTTTCTGCCACCCAACCCAGATTGAGTTAGTTGCTTTGTATTCTAAACGACCTTGATTCCAGTAATTACTACAAATGTTTATTTACCTCTATACATGTTAGACCATGAGCTCTTTGAAGACATCTCTACCTACAGGTCCAGTCCTAGAACCTGGCACACAGTAGGTGCTGAGAAAATGTTTAGTGAATGGATAAAATGAATATTTTTCATTTCTGGGCCTGGGTTTTCCTTTTTTGTATTAAAGCAATAAAGTTGGATTAGATTATTTCTGAACTTTTTTCCTCTCTAAAAGCTTTATGATTCTATAATCTTAAGGTTAGAGTTTAATAATGACATTTTATTAAGAAAAAATGATTTTGCTGGTTGTTTTTAGGGTATCCTTAAGTTCTGTTCATTTTTTTTAAATGCTGTGTTTCTGATTCTTAGATTAAATCTTTTAATATAATTTGAATCACACAGATTTAGAAGGCATTTTAGAGATCTTCCAGTTCTGTTTGGTTTTTTGACCATAACCCACAGTAAGAAATACACATTGCATCATAACTCAGTTCCCATATAAAAAGAAGTTTTGTGAATTAACTCTTACTTTGTGTAAGATTTTTATTTATTTTTATCTTCTGTTTCACTAAAATTTTTTTTTATTGTGATCCATTAATTCAGTGATCAACTAATGGGTTCTAAACTCCTAAGAAATAGTGACCTATTTCAACAGTCCCTTATTCTCTCTACCCAGTTCTCTGAGAAGGAAGCTGCAAAGTAAACATGTGCAGTGAAAAGTATGTGTACTGAAAAATGTACTCATTATTTAATCTACAATAGAGAATGTGTACTTAGATACAGAATATAGGGAAAACTGGTCCCCAAGAGAGAACATGGACCTGCCCTGGCTGAGCTCTTCTCTCTTCTGGATTCTCTGGATAAATTAAGCACACAAAGGTGCTAAAACAAAATTAGATTGTAATTTTGAAGAGTTCAGATTTTTCTTAATTTAGAAAAGGCTTGCTGGAGGACATAGATCCTAATAATAGGGAAAAAAATGTCTTGGCAGTGGTTGAGAGGGATGTTCATCTTAATATGAAGGAAAAGGCACAAAACAGGATCCAGGAACACAGAGAGCGTTTGCCAGTAAACTAGACCATGGATGGAAGGCAAGTGGAGATGAAGGAATTTTGACTAAGTCTGAGGAAGAGATTTATATGATGAGAAGATGTTTATAATTGCTTGGAGACGTAAAACAATCTCATTTGAGGGGGTTAAATCAGAGGAAAAGGAATTAAAACTAAGAGAGATACAGATCTTGGTGTTTGTCCCAAATATATACATGTGGAATATAAGATAGAAGAGCAGTTTGAAGATTAAGGTAGAATGGTAGGCTACTAAATAAAATTGGTGAAGAAATATCAAACCAGAAGAAAATAGGAAGCATTTTCATAACTAAAGAAATTCTACAGGCAGATATGGATTTAGATTATAAGCATGAATGAAAATACAGACATAGATTTGGAAAAATAAGAGTACATAGAAAAGATGAGCACGTGTATTCTTTTACGGGGGCAGAGACACTACGATGGATATGTCTTCATTGTGAAGTTAAACAATTCTGAGCACTTGTGGTGTGGTATGTTGCTTGTGTTTAAATAATAGTCACATTATAGTAATCGCAGTTACTGCTCATACTGGCCATCCAGATTACATTCTTTGAAATCTATATAAGGCATTTTCCTCACAGTAAATTAATTATACTGTTGTATAGAAGTAGATTTAGAAACTTTTTTTGACTTGGTATATGTTATTCATGCCTGAATCCTAAACCTTTTCAATATTGTTCTTTTGGACTAGATGCAAGCACTTTTTTCTTTGGTTCACTATTTTCTTAGTAGCTATAGTCACATTGGGAATCATTTTATTCTCTAATTTGCCAAAGAAAATAAATGTAAAGTAATAATGTAATTATTAGAAGTTCCCATTAAGGAAGTGGTTGCTTTTTAAAACATTTAAAAAATGAACCATCTTTACGTATTGTTATAAAAGTAAGCCTATCCATATATAAAACTTGGAGGGAGGAGTTTCCTACTTATGATTAGTAACTTTGCAATATATATTTTATAGAAATGAAACCTTTATTAGGAAAAATCTTGGTCTTCACATCTTGATGATTATATGTGGTCTTCACATCTTTATGATTATACATGATAAATCAAGCTTCTTCCAAAGCATTATTTTAAGAGGAGGAGGCATGGGTAAATTATGAGATCTTGGCAAGTTTCTAAAACTCTAAGATTAATTTTTTAAATTTGTAAAGCAAGGTGTATTTAATGAAGTGATATGCCGTATAACACAGTAGCTGGTTCATAGTAGATGTTACATACATATATTCATTTGTAACCTATTTTAAGTCTCATTATTAACAATGTAGTGTGTAAAACATTTAAAAATATAGATTCAGTTCTTGGGAGATATTTTTAAATTTGCTGGTAAATTACTTATCAGTTAATATGAACTAATATTGTGAGTAAATGATTTAGTCATGATTTAAAATGATTTGCCAAAGAAAATATCAATATAGAGTGCCAAAAAGGAGCCAGGAAATATCTAGAACATTCAGATAAGATCTTTTTTTTTTTTTTAAACAGCGTTCTTTAAGGTCTCATTGTTGTAGAATGCATTAAAAGGAAACATTGTAGTGAATTCTCATTTCTATTTATTGGAATTTAAAATATTTTCTTAGTTTTACTTAAAACTTAAGTGTTTTAAAATTTTTCATGTAAAAGTAAAGTCTTGAAAGATCCTCAGGTCTGTTTTTGGGTAACACTACAAGCTTTGAAAACATAATCATTCAAGTTTTGAGATCAGTATTTTGAATGTGATATAATAATATCTTGAACTAAAACTTAAGAGTCTCAGTGAAATTCCTACTTTGCTACTTACTCTTCTTTGACCTTGGCAGTCACTGAGACCTCACTTTACTCAGCTTTAAATTAAAGAGAATGAAATAAGTATTCATTTATTAACAAATGTTGAACTACATGCTAGACACTACTAAGTGCTTGGGATGCAGCAATGAACAAGACAGATATGATTATGTGCTTATGGAGCTTATAGTCTTAAAGTCAGTAGCCAAATGAGTAAAATAATTACAGATAGTCATATGAGTTCTGACAGAAGCAAACAGGGTACTCACAGGATAGCTATTGGCCTCACATCCATACCACAAATCTCTAGTTACTTAGCTTATCTACATATTTATTATCTGCACTTTTCACTGCAGGAGTATAAGTTCTTAGAGGGGTGTGTCACCTTTATCACAATAGCATCAGGGGATAGCACAGTTTCTGGCACAAAGTAGAAACTCAGTAAATGCCTACTTGCCTGCCTGAAGAAGTGAATCCAGGCTTGTGACTGGAGAGATAGACAGGGACCAGATCATGCAGGGCTTTGATCTAATGTGGGAAGGAGTGAGAATAAAATTCAAAGGGCAGTGGGAAAGCTAAGAGTTAAGGAGGAGCTAGATCTGGGTTATATGTTGAGATCACTTGGGCAGCTATCTGGAGAATATATTGGAGGTATGTAGGAGTGAAGAGGTGAGAGTAGGAGACTGTTATATCAACCTAAACTGAACTAGAGAGATTCTCCAAGACCCCTTCTAGCTTTGAACATTCTCTGTATTCTAAAGCTTGCCTACACTTAATCTTCCTCTCAGATTTTCATAGTCACCCCATATTTGTCCTACTTATTATTTCTTAAAAAGAGATGGATAGGCTTATTGTGTACCTGAAAACTTGGAATACCACATCTCAAAAAAAAAAAAAAACCAAAAAAAGGAGATAATAAAACACAGACCAGAGTTTATTGAATTTTTGTGGCAAGTTCCTATATTTAGATTTTGTGCATTTGCTAATTTATATTCTTATTTACTAAGCATTCCTATTTCTCTGTGAAACTTTGACTTTGCTTCTTTTCAATATGCCTGTTTTCTCACAAGATCATCTCTTTATTTTAAACATGTAATGTATTGTTGGTGTGGTTGAAAATTCAGAAGTAGAAACAGCATATTTTGTATCTTAATTCTTAGGAATTTGATACTTTACAGGTTATCAAGGTCTTAAAGGCTGAAAGGATAAATAGTTAATACTATGGGTTCTTATTTTTACTCAGGGCTATAGCCTCTAACTCTAAGTAGTCAGCTTGAATATTTTTATCTGTGAAAGATTTCAAGCCTGTACTGTTGGTAGGAGGGGGAGGTGGTGCTTGGCACAGGGAAATCAACTCTATATTGGCAGAAGTTCAGCAGCATCATCTCTGACTAGGAAAAACTGTATTATTACATAGAGATAAAGCCAGAAGAGACATTAAACTGTACTGAATTTAAAAATATAATGGTGGCTGCCTCTTTTCATTTGGTGTCTCTCATTATGGAAGCAGGTAAAGATAACTGTTTTTGGTAAGCCACCTTCAATAAAGAAGTGCAGTTTCATCCTGTAAATATGATAGGCCATTTTATTTCTTATTACCATAAGTAAAGTAGTTCTAGAAAAATAACTGGTTTGCTAGGTTTTGTGTTCATTGGTACTAGAGTTTCATACTACATTATTTATGAATAGAATTTGCTAATTGTTTTTATTTAAGCTAAGACTTGAAATTACTTGTGCAGGTACACTTTAAAATGATATGGGGAGAAATGAAAAGTCAAAGTTAAAAGAGAATGATAAATAATGAATAAGGGCAGTTGTGAGATATTAACTTATGCAAGATAGGCAGGGTAATAGTAAAGCAATTTGATTAGTAGGCATTCAGAAGTAGGATAAAACACCTTTCTTTGTGACTGGGAAAATGATTAAATAGCTACTGATCATCCTTTTATTCTGCATAAATGTTACATAACAAATCTTACCGGCTGACCTTTTTTTATTCTCTTATTTCTTTAGAGATACATAGACCTGGTTTGGGTGTTGAATTAGGAAATTCATTGCTAATTGTTTGTTAAAATGTAAATAGAGATTGTCTACTGGCTGAGAGGGCTAGAAGTAATAGAAATGATTAAATTAGGAGGCTTTAATTGCTGAGAGGACCTAACAGACTGTCAGGTACAACTACCTCTATCGGAATGATTTTTATGAGGAATGAGCTACTCAAGCTGATCCTCACTTCAGAAAGATGGAGTAAAATTAAAAGGTTAGGGTCAGAGAAGAAGAGTGTTGGTTATACTTTTTTCTTTTTGAATCAGTGAAGGGTGGTTTTGATCTTTTATCCGCAGATCTTACCTTTCACTATTGTAGCCAGAGAATAGCTCCACATCAAGAATTGTAATTCCTAGTTAGCAACATATATTTAGCAGTTTTGATTAAACAGTATTTTTAAAGTAATAGTCTTGTTTCTGTGATAGGGAAAGATATCAGCTCACTAAGCCAGAGAGCAGAAGAAATTAGAAGAGCCTAGTCTATTACAGAGTATAGAATTTTCTTCCATTGGAATCTGTTGTTGGCCACTAAGAGCTAGTTAATAGCAATAAAAGCTAATCTTGTTGGTACAAATGTAGCTGTTGGTTAGAAAGAATGATTTTCTCAAAAACAAACAAATAGCAGTAAGAAGGTCCTTCATCTCAAATTCAGTGAAGGTAATTAATTATGCAGTTTCTTGGACTGGTATACTAGAAAGAGCAGACATTCTGTAGGGAGAAAACTTGGGTGTTGGGCC
>NW_024423343.1:79346262-79506927 GCF_017311325.1 Ursus maritimus | reverse complement strand
TTTTTTTTTTTTTTTTTTTTTTTACCATGCTGTGATAAACCATGTGAACTTGGGAAAATTCTGTAACCTTAATTCTTCATCTGTAAATTGGAGTTTATAAATATTTACCTGATAAAAGTACAGTGAGGATCAAAGGCTACATACATAAACACAAGCACATTTCACATATACACTTGAAACTTTTTAAGTGTTGAATTATTATTCCAAGTATTAGTAATTAATGCAGTGATTTTTTTTAAGGAGAGCAATAGAATGCTAGGTTCAAGTGAACTGTAGTAACAGTTCTAATTCAGACTTTGTGATTCTTCATCAGTAGACATTTATCTTTACATTGTGAATAAAGGGGTTAATTCTATAAACAACTGAATATATAGTAAAATATTAGAGGATTGCCTGATCCTTACAGTGACCTTAAAGGCATTGCTTGATATAGCCCTTCTCCAGTCTCATCTTTTGCCATATTGGTTCCTACAACAAACCAAATGTTTTTTATTCCTAGGAGCTTTTGTTTTCACTTGCCTTCCGTGAATACTTATGAGTGGGGAACCATATCTGACTTATTCACTGTAGTTTCCTCAGCGTCTGACACATAAAAGGTGTTTAACCAATATTTGTGAATGAATGTTGAATGCTTTCAAATACTAAGGAGTTCACAAACTTTTTTTGTAAAAGACCAGATAATAAATATTTTAGACAATTTCTTTTGCAACTGTCAGCTCTGCCAGTTTTAACACAAAAGCATTATAGATAGTACATAAATGAATCTGTGACTGTGTTCTAATAAAACTTTATAGATACTGGAATTTGAATTTTATGTAATTTTCATGTGTCATAAAATATTCTTTTGATTTTGTTCAGCAATTTAAAAATGTAAAAACTGTTGTTCAGGGGCTGTCCAAAAACAGGCTGCAGGCTGGATTTGACCCACAGGCAGTAGTTTAGCAGCCTCTAACATAGACATGGTGTAAATAGCACCCCTCCTCTCGACATAGAAGTATTTTATGTTTTAAAAACTTTGTCTGGAACCTGGGAAGAATTTTCTTATAGAATCATTGTCATATATGTTGGGTAAGTTCGCAGACTAATCTACAAGCCTTTTTTACCTCCAGTGTTCTTTATTCCAGCAGTACAATTTTGCCCCCCCAGCAATAACATTGTCTCTGAGAGAAAATGGATATAGTATTCTTTCTTGGACCAGAAGACAGACAGACTCTCCTCAGCACCTATCAGAATTTCCTCCTTCCGGGATGCCACTTTTTCTACCTGCTGGGCTTTGCATCCTGGAAAGTATCTGGCTCCTTGGGACTCCAGCAGGGTGGTATGATGACAAGACTAAAAAGAGATTTGTGTATGTGATTAGGGAGGAGGGCATGGAGGGAAAAGGGTTGCAGGGGGAGCAGAGAGAAGAAAGGAAATAGAAAATATTAGAGTGATCATACATAGTAAGGGTAGTATTTTGTGAAACTTCAGTTATGTGTATGATTATATGTATATGTATACTGGATCACAATGAAAAATGTATTTCTTACTGTGGTTTGTGGTCAGAAAGTTTGAAAGCCTATACTTTAAGGGTTTGAGGGACTGATCCTGAGATCTCCCCCCCCAAATTTTATTATATATGAGACCCAAATGAAAAATTGAAAGGAAGTCTTTACTGCTTGCTGTAGTGTGTTTCAGGTATCAAGTTACTTTATGAAGTAGTTATCTGTTTTATAGATGAGAAGACAGGGTCTTAAACTAATCAGCTTCCTAAGTGAGATTCATACAGACACCGTATTTTAGAATATGCACTTCTTCCATTATACCATGTTGTTTTTACCGTAGGGAAAGAAGCTATGTATGACTTCCATTGTGTTTCAGAGGACAAAAAACATCTTAGTAGGTGGCAACTCACCAGATTTCTTGAGACAAGGCATTGGCTTAAGTATTAGGACAGGCCACTGGAAGAAAATGGTTAGGAACGCTGTGTGAAGAATGATATGATGTGTAAGAAGGAAGAGGCTGTCATTTTGCCCGTATTTTTTCTTCTTCCCCCTCTGTACTGCTAGCCCTGCTCCTTCATACCTTAACACCAGTGTGGGCTCTTAACTCATACCAGAAGCAACAAGGGCTTGAGGATGAGGTTTAGTGAGGAAGAGTAATATAATCTTGTCTTTAGTTGAAAGGAGAATAAGGAGGGAAACCCAAGTAGCAGGGCCACCTGGTCACATGAATGGGTTGGCTATTCCCAGGTGGCAATTTATAAGTGGGTATAGGTAGAACAGGGACTGCTGTTAATCATGTTACAAGCAGAAGTCTTGGCGTTGGAGACTAGTAGCTTTGATATGCTAATTGAAAATAGTTCTTTTCTAGTTATTAAGGAAAGCTTCTCTTAAACAATACTCAGTCCAGATTTAGTTACCCATTTTAAGTACTTAAAAATTATATTAAATGTCTAAGACATATCTGTTCTCTTATATATTTTGTTAGCAAATATGGCAAAAACTAATTCATGCTAATTCTGACCTCTAACTTGATTTGGAATTGTGTTGGGAAGAAAAAGATTGGTAGGAAGGCTATTGTTCTTAACTAGAAAAGTAACATAACCTAGCAGACAGATAGATACCTGGTTAAGTGAATGGAAAGATGACAAACCCTGTAAAATATGTTAATTTTTCTCAGGCTGATTTGGGGGTCTTGATTTTACAATGGGAATTACTAATGTATATAGAATTAGCTTCAGCTGGTAATATCTGAAGACTTGGACTTAATATTTTTATCCCTCTTGGTTACCCCTGTGGTACTGCTTACCATATTCTGTATTAGAATTGCTTGTTCATGTGCCCATCTATATCAGCTGATCCTGAGTTCTTTTAGATTCTTTCAGTGTAGTGCTTGGTGTTCAGTGTAGGTTAAGAGCATTGGAGCCAGAGCGCCTTGTTTTGTATCTTGGCTCCATTATTTTCTAGCTCTGTGATCAACTTATTTTTCTCATCTGGCAAATGGAGATAATAATAGTACTTTATACAGTTGTTATAAAGTGTAGATGAGTTAATAATGTACAGTGCTTTGAATGATATCTGGCATGTAGTAAGTGTCCTAAATAACTCAGAAACAATAGTTGAAAGATAAGACTGGGAGAAAATATTTGCAATATTTGATAATATCTGATGAAGGACTGTTGTCCAAAATAAACAAAGAACTCTTAGAACTCAATAAGAAGAAAACAAACAACCAGATTTAGAAATGGGCCAAAGACCTTAACAGATACCTCATCAAAGAAGATGTAGAGATGGTAAAGAAGCATATGAAATGATGCTTTTACATCAAAGTCATCAGGCAAATACAAATTAAAACAGTGAGACAATGCTACATACCGATTACAAAGATCAAAATCTGGAGCACTGACACCACCAAATTCTGGGAAGGATGTGGAGCAATGTGAACTCTCGTGCATTGGGAATGCGAAATGGCACAGCTACTTTGGAAGATAATTTGGTCGTTTCTTACATTCTCTTGCCATAGGATTCAGGAATCATGCCGCTTGGTATTTACCCAAAGGAATTGAAAGCTTAAGTCCAAACAGAAATTTGTACATGGATGTTTACAGCTTTATTCATAATTGCCAAAATTTGGAAGAACCAAGGTGTCCTTTAGTAGGTGAATGGATACATAAACTGTGATGCATCTAAACAATGGAATGTTATTCAGCACTAAAAAGAAATGAGCCATCAGGTCATGAAAAGACACAGAAACTTAAATGCATGTTACTAAGTGAAAGAGGTCCATCTAGAAAGGCTACATACTGTATGATTCCAACTATATGACATTTGAAAAAGGCAAAATTCTGGAGACTAGTAAAAAGATTAGTGGTTGCCAGGGGTGGAAGGGATGAATAGGCAAAGCACAGAGGATTTTGGGGGCTATGAAAATACTCTGTATGATATGCTAATGATGGATATGTGTCATCATACATTTGTCAAACCCGTAGAATATGCAACACCAAGAGTGAACCCGAAGGTAAACTATGGGCTTTGGGTGATTTTGATGTGTCAAGGTTCATCCTTGGTAACAAATGTAGCATTCTGGTGAGTGATGTTGATAATGCAAGAAGCTATACGTGTGTGGCGTCAGGGGGTATATGAGAAATCTCTGTATTTTCATTTTGTTGTGAACCTAAAGCTGCTATAAAATTAAATCTCAAAAAGTTGCTGCTGCTGATTTCTGTCTAGCACAGTGTCTAGCTTGAACTAGTTATTGAACATGAACAAGTAAAGTGTAGTGAATCTAAAATTGAGGGAATTCTGGTATATTTAGTGAGAAACTACTTTTGCAGATGGCCATGCTGTTCAGGATACAATAGTGTTTGTTTTATTTATAATAGTTATATATATATGTATATATATATATATACACACACACATATATATATATATGTATTGGACTCTGGTTTAATTCTAGAATATCATTTGGTTTTCAGGGAAGAGTACTAACATTTTCAATTATGTAATTTGGTGGTATTTTGTATAGAGATTTGGGGGGGATCTTTTCAGAAAACTATAAAATAGAATGGAGTAGTGTGTCATTCAATAGTATATTCCCAAAGGGGAGCACCTCAAAATCTTTCCAAAATGAGATGAAGACAAAAGGGATGTGAGTGTGGTAGGGGAAATGAAATTTCCAAAAGTGTATCTTACTTGATTTTTTTCAGTATTTGAGTATCAACATTTCTGGGAGGATAACTTCCATTTATTAATGTTTTCTAATTTTCCAAGTGATTTCATGTATGTTCTGATGTGATCCTATTTGAACCTGTTTGAGATATGTTTTTGTTTTGTTTTTTAGTCATACTCTGAGATAACAGAATTTGCTTAAATTCACTAATCAGTGGAGCTAGAGCTTAAACCCTCATTTTTAAGTTCAGTGTTCTTTTGTAAAAGTAAAGAATGCTTACTAACTTTTTTTTTCTCATTCTCCTCTGCCATTCCCCACTCTTAGTGGGGGGAATCTTTACAGTCATTTACAGAGGTAGTTGTTTTGTAAATAATCCTTGTATTACACTTTGAGAAATCCGTGCTTGGTGGGGAAGTGGGGAGCTGGAAGTAGCAGTACAGCAGTAAAAAAACACCAAAGTGAGCTCTAATTCCAGGGCAGAGGTGGTTTTGCTCTTTGCTTGATAGCTTGCTTGATGGCAGCTGCAAATCCACATATGTTAATTGTTGCTTGGGTAAATCTTGCCTTTGATTGCTGCAGATGTGCTTTTCTCAATCACTTTTGCTTTTGATGAAGAATGGTTAAAATTTTTTGTCCTGGTGGGTCATTAATAGGTGAGTCCCATTACACATGTGCCAGAATTTTACATTATTACGTTCTTTGGTCAAATTGGAACTGGCAAGTTATGTCATAGCTCAGTCATTATGTAAAACGATAATGTTATTAATGATTAACATTTGTTAAAGCTGCCATTATTAATAGCCACCACTTATTGTATGCCCTGGGCTAAGTGCTTTTAAGTTTTAGTGATAATGTGTGTGACTCACCTTACAAGATAGATATTACTCCCATTTTATAGATGAAGAACCCGAGACTCAGTGGCTTGCCTAAGGCTACATAACTAAATAAATGGTAGAGCCAGGGTATTTTACTAAGGGCTTCAATCTGTTCTTTCTATTGAATCAAATATTCTGAAATGTATATTAAAATAGAAGTTACCAATTACGGGGCAGTGTGATTTTCTTTGAACCTGTTCTGCCAAGGTTCCTGCCCCATGTTTCCACCCTGACAGTAGCTGTTGCTGCTGTTACCCCTTAAAACCTATGGTGTAATAAACAATGCCGAGTTATCAGATTGAGTTTTTGATGGTCTACCATGGTTCCTGTAAGCTGATAAAGCAGAGCTTTCTCCACCTCTTAAGTAAAAGTCCACAGCTGTTTAAAGACTGAGGAACAGACGTTGTTCCTTTTGGCTACACAATGAGCCAGAATCAGAACTAGGTCAGAATTCATTTGCTCTGATCACTACTTGAGTAATTAGTGAATGAAAGGATCAAAGTAAATGCATCTTTTAAAAATGATTATACTTTGATTCAGAGAGGATGAATTAATTGAAATTTGCTTCTGTAGAAGAAAACAAATCCAGATTCTTCTTGACTGATATTTGAAAAATAATTTAATGGTAGTAGCAGTTAATTGCTCACTTGGTGCCTGTTACCTATGTTGGCTGAGTGAGAAAGAACATATTAGGTAAGTATGAATGGTTCTGGCGTTTGGATTTGTGGTTCCCCTGCCCACATTCATATTAAGACAGATTGATAAAAAGATAAAACACATACTTTGTTTTGCAAAATCTAAGAACTTTATTTTTCTGTTACTATAACTTTTAAATTACAGGTTAGCCTGCAGAAAACTTGAAAGATGGTGAAGAGAATAGGAAGAAAAGGAAATCCCTTATTTATTCTGGGTTTCTTAGATTAGGAAGAATGAATAAAAGGTGACAAATGAGCAATCAAAACTAATAAATCCATAGGAATTTGGTTTGAATTTAAGTGACTGAATTTATAGATAAACGAATTTTGTCATACCCGTCATCTGTTTTTCTATAATGGAAATCAGCCAACATTTAAAGGGTACCTGCTGTGTGCTTCTGAGTATGCCAGGTACTATGGAGATTGTAAAAGGAATATGAAGTCTTTGTTTAAGAAATAATCACTTTGGGGGCGCCTGGGTGGCTCAGTCGTTAAGTGTCTGCCTTCGGCTCAGGGCGTGATCCCAGAATCCTGGGATCGAGCCCCACATCAGGCTCCCTGCTCCGCTGGGAGCACTGGGAGCCTGCTTCTTCCTCTCCCACTCCCCCTGCTTGTGTTCCCTCTCTTGCTGGCTGTCTCTCTCTCTGTGTCAAATAAACAAATAAATAAAATCTTTAAAAAAAAAAAAAAAAAAAAGAACCCTAACCCTAACTTACAATGTAATACAAAAACATTTGAGATAATTACTAAAATTAATGGTGTTAGGCACTAAGGGGCATTTCTCTCTCTCTCTCTTTTTTTTTTTTTGGAGTCTTTGGTTATCTTTTACAACTTTACTAGGTAAGGGATGCCTTTCAGATTCTCCTTGGTCTAATCTTTTTGAGTCCCTCTTGGCTTTGTTTCTTCCTGAATTTAGTGCTGCACCATGAGGATAGGGATTACGGCCTTTGTGTTTATCATTGCATTCCTACTGTCCAGTGCTCAGTATTTTTTGAATACATTAATGTGAAAGGGTCTCCCTTTTTCCTGTGTTGAAGTTCTTGAAAGGTTTTTATCCTACTTTGGCTTCACATCTGTACCTTTTGTTTTCTCTTCAACACATTGTCATCCTGAAGTAAGTAAAATAATTCCCTTAAAGATTAATGATTTTCTAATTGCCTAATCTAAAGGATTCTTAACCTATATTTGGTTACTACTTGACTTTCCTATAACTTTAATGCTATGGTCTACCTGTTCTTGAAATTCTTTTGTTCCTTTATTCTCCCAGTTTTTCTGACTGAAGCCTCCTCACTACCTCAGTACTCAGTCTGCCCATTCTTTTAGTTTTATGTTTCTCAAGAGTTAAATCCTTATGGAATTCCCTAATCTACATACCCTTCCCTGCTGAAGTAATCCCATTTCTCATTTTTAACTAAATATAGATGTCCAGAATTATATCTCTCACTTTGATCTCCTTGAACTCCAGACTTATTTATTAGTCATCCAGTAAACATTAAGTACATGTCAGAACTGGGAATATGGGGATGAATAAAACACAGCCTTGATCCTAGAGGACTCACAGTTTTGTTGGGGAATGGAGATTAGTAAAGTAGCCATTATGCAGCACATTGTATCTATATTAGAGTGCCTTGGGACTACTGAAAAAGGTGGCCTAAATTCAATTTGGAGGGAGTCAGGTAATGTTTTCCCTCAATGATGCTGAAAGCATTTTTGAAGGATGATTAGGAGTTCACTAGGGGAACAGAGTGGGAGGAATATTTTACGTTGTCTTTGTCAGGTCTGGGGGGTATGCTTCCTGGTGTTGAGACATCCCAGTATGGAAGCCTCCAAGGTGTGGGAACATACAGCCTCAGGGCAGAGAGTGAGCATCTTTCAGTGCAGCCAGTGTCATGGCCAGCAAAATAGGATCGAGCACTAAATCCAGAGGGAGAGAAGAGACTGTAAGAAGTGGAGAGTTAATAACAAAGTCCATTACTACTCAGTCAAAAGCAGTGTGTGTGAAGGAATAATTTAGATTAAGACTCTGGAAGTAACTAACGTGTTAGATTTGTCCTTTTCTGTGTTACCTGTTGTATATTGTAGTAATGGTTTTGATAAAGCAGTACTTATCAGGCTTTAATATGCATATAAATCATTCAGAGATAATGTTAAAAATGCAGATTTTTGATTTAATATGTTTGGAGTGGGGCCTGAGGTTCTACATTTCTAACAAATTCTTAGTGAATCTATGCTGTCTGTCCCTGTACTTGGGAGTAGAAAGGGACTAAAGGAGCCAAGAATGACTAGACACATGCAGAGGAAACAACTTATACATGGACATAGATCATTATTACATCTTTGAGGAACTGGAATTAGTTCATGAGACCTAGGTCATGAGACATGGGGCACGAAGCAGTGATAGGCTTAGTGATGAGTCTGCGGAGATGGACAGGGATCAGATCATGAAGGGCTTGTTTTGTGTGGGAGCGTTAACTTCGTGCTGAAGGCTGTGAAGGGCCATTTTGAGCTGGAGAGTGCTTTATCAGATTAGAACTTTAGCATAAGGATATCTCTTAAGTTTTCATCAAGTTGAGGTCAAAAAGTACTTGTAGCTTATCCTGGTAGGGATATCAAATCAGTAGTTGATAATACAGATCTTAGCTGGAAAGAGATTTGAGTCTTCAGCTAATAAATGTATAGGCATGAAATCAGCTAGGCAGAGGGAAGAATAAAGAGTGCCAAAGATCAAACTAGGGAACACTAACATTTTCAGGGTAGGGAGAGAGGATAAAGGAAGAGCTTGTAGAGGAGACCAAGATGTGGTCAGGAAGGTAGAAGGAAACAAATATAGTGTCATTGTAAGAAATCTGGATAGAGGAAATATTCATCAGTACCAGAGAGACCAAATAAGACAGAGCCTGAAAAGTCAATACTAGATTTGTCAATTTGGAGATTATTTGTAACTTTAGCAAGAGACATTTCAGTGGAATGGTGGAGACAGGAACCACTGTAGAAGATGAGGAGTGACATGTAGATGAGGAAGTGGGTTCAGCTGTGGTCCATAACTTAAGAAATTGTAAACTGAGAAGGGATGAAAAGAGATGGAGAGAGTTGAGGTATTTATGTACTTAAGGGGTTGGTTTAGGAGAGAGATTATAGAAAGGGGAAGATTAAAATTGAAACCTTTTGGAAACAGAAACTTGGGTGCCATCTTCAACACTTCTTGGTGTTTTGCCAAATCCATGAAATTACTAAATCCTGTAAATTTTACCTTCTGAATATTTCTTGAATCTATTCTTGCTTGCCCATTCCCATTACCAGAGTGTTCTACCCTTATCATCCCTTCCCTTGACTCTTAAAGGGACTAGCCCCCTTACCCCTCACCAAAAAAAGCAAAAAAAAAAAAAAAAAAGGACAAGGGAAAAAGAAAACCTGTCTTCCACACAATTTGCTGGAAACCATGGAGACTACAGAAGCTGAGAGATCTGTCATGAATGTGCAGATCTGACCCTGACACTCACCTGCTTACATTCTCTGTACTGACTTAATCACCTACACAGGATGAAGGCCAGGCTTTTTAACATGACATACAGTACCCCCTGGGACTCTTCCTTTCCAACTTCATTTCCTGCCACTCACTGTCTCCTACTTTGATCCTGTGACACTAAAAAAATTTCTAATCTCTCCCCTCCCCCCATATACTTTGATTTTGCCTCCAAACTCCACTCATTTTGTACTTCCTGCAGTTCCTGTGGGACCTCCCCTAGAAAGTTGTTAGGTACTCCTTTCTGTGTTTCCATACCATCTTACTCATTTAGTTATTGTTATACTTCCTACATTATTGATATTTTCTCTTTTTACATTGGATCTGTAAGGGGTTTGTCTAATTCCTCTCTGAATTCTTGGTGCCTGGCTCAGTGCTGCTAGAGTAGGTAGGTAGGTGTTCAAGCTCATGTTCAGTGATCAGACATAAAAAGAATTATATGTGGAAGTAGTGACATTTGACCTAACCTGTGAAGAACAGGATTTCACCAAGTATAATCCCACTGGGCTTTGATGGGGAAGAAGATGGCCACAGAGTGGCCAGCATATGCAAGAGCATTGAGGCAGTAAATATGATAATATTTATAGATATGCTGAATACCCCTTTTAGACAGGAGAGAAAAGGTGGAAAATGTAATGGGAGATAGGGTTAGAAAAATAAGTTAGGTACAGATGAAATGGAGTCTTGGGTCTGTACTTTAAGATTTTACTTTGTTCCCCCTGTAGCAACCCTTGGGGATTGTTAAACTGAGAAGTAACACCAACTCTTGAATTTTGAGGAAAGACTCTCTATCTTCTTGAAATATTAGATGTAGATAACCTGTCTTTTTTGTTCAAGGTTTTAGTAATTTGTTTTTTGTTTTGTTTTTTATTCCTTCCTAAAGATTATAATATATTGCCCTTTATAACTTAGATCAGTTCTTTCTGTCATTGTCTTTTAATATCTTTAAAAGCAATCTTTGATGACTTCTAGATGTTTTTCCCTCAGGGATAATCAGTTATTAAATGGGTAAATTAAAAAGGTAGTTTGTATTCTTCCTTTAATATTAGAAAATATTCTAATATTACATTTTTATACCCTTTAAAAAACTTTGTAAAATTGCTCCCTTTTGGCATGGTAACTTGCTTCCTAGAATTGCATGTTGAAATCTCTAAGTCTGAAGGTTCTGCTATACACATACTTTTCCAGGTTATTAGTAAAAATGTTAAAATTGATTTTGCTTCATTCATAAGGGAGACTGTTCATTCTTGCCTTTTGTGTATTCCCTAAGCTGATGTCCAATTTATGACTGCAAGACCCTATTAGTTGCATGTTTAAATATGATATTGGGAGATTGCAGAAGGAAATTCAGGGATCGAATGTATTTGGGGAACTATTAGACAACAGTAGATCAAAATGGGGAATAGCTTATAGGGTAACAGCCCTTCAAAAGGGGTGTGTGTGTGTGTGTGTGTGTGTGTGTGTGCGTGCCCTGTATTGTGTTCCTGTAGAGAAAACAGAAAGCTGTCGTCTATGCTTATGCTCTAGTTGGAGAGAATTCTATATATAAATCAACAGTAAATGTTACAATATAGTTTATATTTAAATGCTGAATTGCTTGAGAAACTAGCTGAATACTAGCTGAGTAACTAAGAAATTCAGGACCAAGAAAAATCATCAAGAGGCAAAGTAGCTTGGAAAGCTTCATAAAGGAAATGGGACTTCAGTGGACCTTGAAAGATGAATTAAAATTTAGATAGTTGGGAAAGTGTGTGTTGGTGGCGGGAATGTTGAGAGGTGAGTGTAGGGACATGAGCTAAGATATGGATATTGGACATATTTGTGCTGAATGAGGTATAAATGTGCTCGGGGGTGTAAGAGAGGGTGAGTGTGGGGGATGTGAGAGCTCTTTGGGGGTGTGGAGGTTGGGTTTGTGTGAGAGGATATGAGGGTGTATGAGTTATGAAGGTGTGTCGGGGTCTGTAAGAGGAAGGTATGTATAGGGGTATGAGGGTATTATGGGCTATGTGAGGAGAGGTTGGGTGAGGGGGGTATGTGTGGGAGGGTGAGAGTGTGGGTGGAGGGTATGAGTGTAAGAGTGTACTCTTCAAGGCAAGAAAAAGTGGAATGAAAATGTCTCAAGTATAAGGAAACCTTTAATATTTAGACATGTCTGTTCGTCATTGTGGTTCTCTTGTATAGCATAACATCAAATTCAGTGTTGGCCTATTTCTTCTTCCCTTTAATACCTACTTGGTCATCTCTGCTACTTCTTTAATCAAAAATGTACCTTTCATTTCAAACAAATCTACCTATCTGTGCTTCTTCTCAATGTCTCGAAGTATACGTTGCCAGAATGCTAAATTTAATAAGCCACATCTGATTTTTCTTGTTTGCAATTTGAGAGCAGGTATCACAGTTTATTCAGTTCATGGGTCTTTCTATTACCTTGTAGGCTACCTAGGATGGAGTTTTACCCTTTACACCCTCTGGCCCAATTTATAAAGTCAGTGTGCAGCAACTCTGAATATCATAGGTAATTATCATAAGTCTCTTAGTTGCAAGAACTGTTTACCCTGATTTTTCTCATTCCTTTCTCCACTGACTCCCTTCTTCCTTCTTCCCTTTTAAAGAATGAGCTTCCTTTTTCATTATTTCTCAGTACAGACTGCTTTCTGCACATGGGCCCTTCTTTTTCCTGCATATGGGCCCTTCTTTTTACCATCTTCCTTCTTTAGATGATCAAATATCTTTACTTTTCTAAATATGGCAAGAGTCTTTTCCATAAACGTTTTCTATTAAACCTTTTCTAATTAATCCTTTATATTCTGTATATCCCTTTAAGTCTTCACCTTCCTCATGAAATCCTCACGTTTCTCATGTACTTGGTTTGCAAATAAGCACACAAATTACTTTAAATCACTTCTAAATTTTTGATATGTTTGATATGCAGAATGTATTGCCGATTCCCCAAGGGCAAAAATAGACTTGTGGTGTATTTCTCTAATGTTTTGAGTGTTCTGAGTACTTAGATATGGTTATTGTCTGATGTTTGGTACTCCTCTTTAGGGCCCAAAGCTCATGTGTTGGAGGGTGTTTCCCCTGTTATGTCACAAGTTCTGGCTCTTATACTTGTGGATTTTTATGATAATAGAAATTTATTAGGAAGACATTTTTTCCTTGCTTTTGGTCAATATTGAGTAAATGCCAAGTTCAATACATTATTACTAATTAAATTGAATAAATAAGCTTTTTCTAACACCTTCTGCTAATCACTTTTGAATTCTAATACTTAAATTCTAAGGACCTCAAGGAACATCAATAAATAATTTGGTCAGCTTTTTAAATCAGGGTTTTATTTAAATAAAAATTTTCTGTGTTATCCCTCATAGGAAAATTTGCAGATATGTAGCCTAGGTGCCTGTGTGTTAGAGTATATATGATATATTTAATTGTAAATTGGTTTTGATAGATAACATATCAATATTTTGTGGAGGAAGAAAAAAGTAAAAAGTTGTTCTGTCTGCTTCAGGTAAGTCCTAACAACCAAAAGTGTGGAATAGCTGCTTTTAAGCCTTTAGTGTCAGTGGAATTGAGCAGATATATACTGAAGAACTCATCTTATAAATATTCTGAGGACTAAGTCCCCTACTTAACCATCTGTTAAGATTTCATTTTAAAGAAAAACTTGCCTCCTGCTTTTTGGGACATCTTAAATTGCTGCTCACATTGCCTTCTTGTTCTTCTTCAAGTTCACATCTTGTTAATTTTTCTGCTCTTTCTCTTGTTACTTCCTCCCGTTTACATATCTTATGACTTGATTTTGTTTGTTTGTTGGTCTTTGGCATAAGTAGGAGAAAAACAATTTGTTGAGCGCCTACTGTATTAGGGACTCTTACTGGTGGAGCTTGCTTGTTCTCTGATGCAAGGTTTTTTTTACCGCATATAGTGGCAGACATGATCACATACTTTCCATTCCAACTCCTCTGAATTCACATTGAAAACATGGAGCCCATGTTTTAGTATGTATGTACTCTACCACAGTAAAATTTTAATGATTGATAGCTAACTTCTGAAATGTGGCTCACCTGTGTTTTGTATCTATCAAAAAGGAGTTATGCATTATTTTTTCCACATAGACCATATTTTGTAAAGCTCAATTAAAACTGTGCCTCAATGCAAAAAAGCTTCTTATTATGTTTTAATGGAAAGTTGGGTTCCATGGATAATCAACACGTTGAGTAGTTGATTTAAAGCATTAATAGCTTGGATTTTGTTTTACTTTATATTTGCAGGGTATTTCTCAACAGAAACCTCTTTTGCTCCTTTTCCTTCTAGTGATAGCAGTTATATTTGTCTTTCTATAGTTGCTAGGATTTTCCTTTCTCCTTTGTTAGAGGTAGCATTGCCTTACCTTCTTGGGGTAGCTTGTAAGTACAAAGGAGAGAAGGCAATAAGAAAGGTTCCAAGTATAGGAGAGGATAGTTTTTAGAATAGGAAGGGTAGTTTACTTGCCTTTGAATAGCTCATTTACTTGACACCTAACTTGTAGTTCTCACTTGGAGGCATTCATGGTAGCTTCGCTTCTAGGTGGTGTTCCTTGAAATGGACATGTATACAATTTGTAATGAAATATTGTTTTAGATTTTTTTTTAGAGGGATGAACTAATTGATATAGCTTTGAGGAGATGGTTGAATAGAGAGAGAGTGGGTATATTTTAAAAATATATGTCATAGGGGGGCGCCTGGGTGGCGCAGTCCTTAAGCGTCTGCCTTCGGCTCAGGGCGTGATCCCAGCATTCTGGGATCTAGCCCCACATCAGGCTGCTCCGCTGGAAGCCTGCTTCTTCCTCTCCCACTCCCCCTGCTTGTGTTCCCTCTCTCTCTGGCTGTCTCTGTCAAATAAATAAATAAAATCTTTAAAAAAAAAAAAAGGTGTTATAGGACGTGTTATAATGAGGGCATTGGGCCAGTCAGGCTCAGGATTTTGGAGTGTACAAAGCAGTACTGCAAAGGAAATACAATACAAGACATAGCTGTGAACCACAAAATATAATTTTAGATTTTCTAGTAGCCACATTAAAAAAAGTACAAAAAGGGGCACCTAGGTGGCTCAGTTGGTTAAGCGTCTGACTCTCAGTTTCATCTCGGGTTATGCTCTTGGGGACATGAGATTGAGCCCCACGTTGGGCTCTGCGCTGAGTGTTCAGCCCACTTGAGATTCTCTCTCTGCCCCCCCCCCACTCGTGCGCACTCTCTCTCTCTCTAAAAAAAATAAGTAATTTTACAAAAGATACAAAACCAAAACAGAACCCCCAAAATGAAATTAATTTTAATAATATACTTTATTTAACTCAGTATATTACAAATATTATTTCAAGGTGTAATCAATATGAAAATTATTGATGAGTTTTTTGGTACTAAGTCTTTGAAATCTGGTGTATGTTTTATAGTTACGGCACATCTCAGTTCAGATTAGCCACATTCCTAGTGCTCAGTAACCACACATAGTTAGTGGCTACTGTATCAGATAACTCAGGTCTAGAGTGTTTGGTGAAAATATGGTAATGCCAGGAAATTGGTGAAGGCATAAGATGACGAACATGAATCTTTTAAGATAGACTTAGTTCAGGGAATTCGGTATGAAATGGTATGTAATTTCAGGAGAGAGACTGAGAAACTAGTGTGAAACAACTTTTTGGTAGATGGTGAGGAAATCATTGGGAAGATGAGAAAAAAAGAGATTCAAAAAGAAAAATTAAAATAGGAAATGGCAGGACTCGACAGTGGACGGTATTCTATAAGAAGAATAAAATAATTATCATTTTAAGGAAAACATCTTTCCCAACCAGGGGCTTTTTAGCCTAGGCTGTGCCACTACTGGAGAGCAGTAGTTACTCATAATGACATCCAAGAGAAATCGTTGAGATCAGCAGGTAAAATTGCAGAGAAATAATGTGGATAGCAGTGAGGCAGGGAAGGATGATTTACAATAATATAGTAGAGAGGAAGGGTCTGAGGTGTAAATGATTGATTTTAATGAAATAACTGGACAGAGTTCTTGGTGACTGAAGAGCAAGTGAAAGATTATGCAGATTACTAGATCAAAATTTATTGCTTAGGCAGTGAATTAAGAGGACCTAGTGATAGGGACATTGGTCACAGTATATAAGTGATGTTAAGAGTTCATACTTTTAACTTTAGTCAGTCCTGGCCTGACCGCTGAATATATATTCCTTAGCAAATTACAAACATGCAAGTGTCAGTTTCTTCATCCATAGAATGGGCAGAAATAGTACCTACTTCATTGACATATGTGGACTAAATGATCTTGACTAGTATGATCTTCCTGTTATTTCTCTTAGTTTGGAATATCCAGATGGAGGAAGAAGAGTTACCATGGGCTTTTCTTGATATACGTGTTCATACCGCATCGTCTAACCTGTGACTCCTTAAAGCAGTTTTCAGAGTTCAGCTTGGTGAAACCTCTTGATTAATAGTTGATGAAAATTTCTTTACACAGAAGTCCTATTAAGTGGAGAAAGACTTTCTAAGTCTTGTTTCGTGAATGGTGTGCATAATGAAAATGAGAGCAGAAGTCTGGGATTGAGTCCCAATTCCACCATATAAAGACTTAATCACTTCATGTCTTTGGGACTCAGTTGGGACTGAATTTTTTCATGATTCTCAAACTATGGTTTGAGGTCCTCCCAGCATTAGAATCACCTTGAGTACTTGGATAAAAACGCAGATTCTTGAGCTCTTCCATAGACCCACTGAATCAATCTCTGAGGGTAGAGCTAAGGAAGTTTTATGTAGCGCTCAAGTATAACTGATCCATACCACATCCAATTTGAGAAGCACTGGAAATGATGTAATGGATGATTCTAAGATCTGTTTTGGTTCAAGTATGAATCTTCTGATTTTATTGAAGTCTACAGTAGGAGTTGGTAGGATTGTTGTGAGGATCAAGTAAGATATCTTTGTAAAAATCAGTTTAAGTAAAAAGATAATTACATTTCAGACCTCTGTAGGTCATAACATATAATACATAGTACATATGAATACACTGAAATATATATTGTGTATTTTATATGTGTATATGACAGTGACTCTTAGCTATAAATCGATCATGATTTCTGTATTAGGTGAGTCTTGGTGGATCACAGGTCTTATTAAGTATTTGATTGTAGATTTCTTAGGTACAAAATGATGAGTTTTTTAAATCTCCCCCATTTCCATTTAATTTTTTGCTTTTATAAGTTGTGTAGAGGCTAAGCAGGATTACAGATATTCAAACCAAGTGAACATATAATTCGAAGGAAAGACTAATGTCCATTCTAATTTTTAAATATAGAGGCTTAAAGTGTTTAATGTTAGGAATATTAGTATTAGTAATAATTACTAAGAATAATTTTTAAAAGTAATTTCTGTGACTCTTCATTGTTTAAATGGAAATCTTGTTTAGGAAAAAAAAAAACCGGAAATCTTGTTTAGGGATTATTTGAAGTCTACCTTTAATACTCTTTACCATCAACAAACAGAAGATTCCAACCTAGAACAAAAAGCGACCCCTACGGATCCAGTACCTTGCAGGAATAATAAAATGTAATTCTGCATTTTCTCCATTTCCAGAGGGAGCAGATTATTATTAAACATCTATTCTGTGTTAGATTCAGTGTTTCATGCTTTAAAAATTGTTATTTTTGTATCTCATCCCTATGCAAAATATATAGAAATGCTTATTAGAAATGCAGCATAACAGACAACACACTTTTAATTTGATTTAGTGGGTCTGGATGGGGGTCCAGAAAATCAGCATTTTGGTACCCACTTTAGAAACACTGCTGAGTTTCTGGTTGCCTCCAGAGGCATAAATTGTAGGCCCTGGCTGCATGGCATAAATTAGGAAAAGTATGCTTTCAGCTTGAAAATGAACATAAAAATGTTGCACATCAGAAGTGTGTGTGTGTGTGTGAGATTGTGTGTTTTCCCTGGAGACTCAAAATGATATTAACACAGATGTCAGATTAGGGGACAAACCCATCATCACCTGCTGGTTAAAGCACAGAAAACATTAGTATCACAGAAACCATTTTATTTTAAAAAGAAAATCATAGAACATAGCTGGCTCTAAAAGGAGTCTGTACTTCTCAAAAAGTCTTCCTTTTTAAGTTAGTTTCAGGGATCCAAAAATGTTACAGTCCATTGGTGAAAACTTAAGATTATGTGGCAAAATAAATAGGAAAGCAGAAAATAGGATCGACAGGCAGTGTCTGGTACTTCTATTAAGAAAAATGATTGAGCATTATTGTATGTCTAGTTCTGGTTCCTCCTGCAGGCATCATCTGTGACACTGTCTCACCTCTTGAAAGGGTTAAATACCTTCAGTCCCATGAACAATCCTGGTTTTGGTCTTTTTTCCCCTATTTTTCATTTGAGCAGTCTGTTCACTGTTATTTCTGTTTTTCTTGTAAGGTGTCATTTTTTTGTTTCTCTTCTCCTTTACTGGTTTCCCTTTTTTACTGAATGAAATAATGATAAAAATGAGTGAAACACTTTATAAAAAATTTAAAATTTCTGACTACCAAAGTAAGCAAAAAGCTAAAATTTGAAATTTTCTTTTCTTATACTGGTGCTACTGTTATATTTCTCTTATTTACTCCCAAATGTCTCCTCAGGTGTTAGGAATATGCCATAAATGCTTATTTATATTTGAAAATGCTAAATATTAAAGACAAATCTTGGTTTATGTGGCTCCTAGGACATAATTCTCATCAGCCTTTCACTGTCATTCTCTTCATTAGACTTATGAGGCTTTTAATACCTAAAGATATGTAAGTCCCTGTTGGGTTCAAAGTTTCATTGCAGTTGTTCCCATTCTTGATTTGTTTTTAAAAAGCAAAATTGTTCTTCACTGAAAATTGGGGCAGGTGGGTATAAGTGCTAAACGGAAGGAGGGTGTGTGAATTCCACGAGGAATTGGTCTTCAGACTTAGTGGAAAGCTAGGGATTAGAATTGTTGACCCCTGAGTCAGCAGCCAGCCAGCTGCTTAACTGAGAACAACTATGATGGGTGCAGTTGTTGCCCATGTCCTTTCAACTGCTTTTTGTCTCCATCCTTTTCTTCTGTCCGGTTGCTCCTGTCCCTTCTCCGTCTCCTCAGTGCACAAATACATCACTGAGTATGGAAAGGGGTAACAATAGTAGCATTATTATTAAAGTTTCTGTGTCTCTGAATTCCTTTGCTTTCTGCTACGCATCTTGATCCCAGACTTCTATTCCGAGGGTTGATCTGAACCCTAACACTGGCCAGCTGTGACCCTTGTTTCTGGTATTGGGAAAGTGGCTTTTAACTTGGGAGAAAAGTGCCCTATATTTGGACGTCTTTGAATCTTATTTTATAAGTATCATTCAGTGGCTCATTAGTATTTTTGCCTTATGTTTTAATGTTTCACAAATAGAGGACTGCGAACAGCCCGAGTAATTTTTAGGGTTCTGTAGATCTTTGTTCTTGAACATGACGACAATGGGTATAAACATATCTAGGAGGAAGGATGTTGAAGAAATGGTAAAATGTCATTCAAGGTGGGCTAACAGATGTCTTTTCAAGATATTTAACTTACTAGAACGTAAGCACAAGGTGCTAACTCTCACACTATTGGATTTAAAAGTAAATAGTTTATTTACTATTCTTCAGTTTTACTTTTCTAAGGTGGTGTGTCATACTCCTGAACACAAAAAGTTCCTTTTACTATTAGTGTAAGTGAACAGTAGTTTTTCTGGTTTCATTAATGAGATATAGGTGGTGGCGTATTAGAAAATAATCATTCACATAGGAAGACCGATTAATTTTTTATTTTTTATTTTTTTTAAAGATTTTATTTATTTATTTGATAGAGAGACAGCCAGCAAGAGAGGGAACACAAGCAGGGTGAGTGGGAGAGGATGAAGCAGGCTCCCAGTGGAGGAGCCCGATGTGGGGCTCGATCCCAGAACACCGGGATCACACCCTGAGCCGAAGGCAGATGCTTAGCTGACTGAGCCACCCAGGCTCCCCAAGACCAATTAATTATTGATTATTGTTGAAGTAACCATGGCTTGTTTTCAGTGTAAACATGACATTTCAAGTGAACATTATATTAGTGAGGGTGATAAAATTTGTGTACTAAATGTAAGTAATAGGCTTTACAGATGTTTCTGTGAAAGCTTTCTGAAGGAGGCTCATTGTAGATTATGTTTTGCTGTAACTTTGATCCTTGATTAAAACTGTTAGTGTTATGAAAAAAGTTGCTGTGGCCAATGTCAAAGAGGTTGCTGCCTATGTTCTCCTCTAGGATTTTGATGGATTCCTGTCTCACATCGAGGTCTTTCATCTACTTGGAGTTTATCTTTGTGTATGGTGTATGGTGTGAGAGAGTGGTCATTCTTTTGCATGTAGCTGTCCAGTTTTCCCAGCACCATTTATTGAAGAGACTGTCTTTTCCACTGGATGTTTTTTCCTGCTTTGTCAAAGATTAGTTGCCCACAGAGCCGAGGGTCCATTTCTGGGTTCTCTGTTCTGTTCCATTGGTCAATGTGTCTGTTTTTGTGCCAGTACCATGCTGTCTTTGTGATCACATCTTTGTAGTATAGCTTGAAATCCGGCAATGTGATGCCCCCGGTTTTGTTTTTCCTTTTCAACAATTCCTTGGTGATTTGGGGCCTTTTCTGGTTCTACCTAATGTTCATAGCAGCATTGTCCACAATAGCTAAATCGTGGAAGGAGCTGAGATGCCCTTCAGCAGATGGCTGGATTAAGAAGATGTGGTCCATATATACGATGGAATATTACTCAGCCATCAAAAAGAACAATTTCTCAACATTTGCTGCAACATGGACGGGACTGGAGGAGATAATGCTAAGCGAAATAAGTCAAGCAAAGACATTTATCATATGGTTTCACTCATTTATGGAACATAAGAAGTAGGAAGATCGGTAGGAGAAGAAAGGGAAGAAGAAAGGGGGGGGTAAACAGAAGGGGGAATGAACCATGAGAGACTATGGACTCTGGGAAACAAACTGAGGGCTTCAGAGGGGAGGGGGGTGCGGGAATGGGATAGGCTGGTGATGGGTAGTAAGGAGGGCATGTATCGCATGGTGCACTGGGTGTTATATGCAAGTAATGAATCATGGAACTTTACATTAAAAACTAGGGATGTACTGTATGGTGACTAACATAATATAATAAAAAATATTATTAAAAAATAAATAAAAACTTGAAAGAAACTGTTAGTGTTACATTTATCATGCTCCTTTTTTTATTCTTTGAAAACTCTATTTCTTAACTACTCTCTGGTTATACAGAGAAATATGAATACAGTAAAAATTGATGTCTGTAGTATATATACTTATTGCATTAAGTTGTGGAGGGAAAACTCTATTGAGATACTATTAAAATAATTCTTTTGTGGTGATTAGCATAGAACAAAATTGTTATATTTGGGCCAGTATTAATATAGCAAGACTATTAAAAGTGTTGAAGAAAAAATTTTTCTTTCGGTTTAGAATGTAAAGGTTTAAACTATGTTTGGAAGAACTGTTTTAAAATTGTAAATGTGAAGGATTTAGATTAAATATATTTTGTGATATTAAAAGTGTGTTTATTAATCTAATTGTATTATTCCTGCTACTCTTTTATAGCATCAGACAAGCGAATGTCTTAAAACAACTTTGGTAATTACTGAAAGATATTGGATAGATGTATTTGTCTTTAAAGAGGACAAATGTGACTTACAACTTTTTTATTTTTACTAATAAGCAAGAGGCCAGTGACTAAACTAGAGTCAGGTACTTCTTTGATTTGGAATGTTTATCTGAAATTTTTGCTTGGCTTTCTCTGGGTTTAGGAGAAAGAGTACTTGTTTTGTATTATTGTGACTAGGGATTTTTAGAGAAAGGTTATTAGATTTAAGCACTTTTCGTTGTCTCTTATGAATCAAGTAGCAAATAAAGCTTTCTTTTTTAGAGGGCTAGAGAATGGGTATTAGAAATATCATAGAAAAATAACTGATTATTTTAGTTTTTTGAGAGCTTAGAGATCAGTAGTTTCTTGGGAATGGAAAATTTGATGGTAAATATATATTTTTTAAAAACTTACTGAATGTAATCAAATTGTGTTTTCAGTGGTTCAGAACTCAGTGATAGTTCTCAGAAGTGTCTCCAAATTAGAGTTGATATTTTGCCCTGATCTGGTAACTTTTCTTCAACTTTTTCAAGCATTTTTCAAAACATTTTCTTGATGTTTTACTCCACTCCATTATCTCAAACATTAAAAGGGGTCTGAAATGGGGGGGGGAGTGGCAGAAAGAATGTATCAAGGTTCGAAAGAGTTTGTTCTTTGTCTGGTGTGAATTGAGGCTGTGGAGGAGCCAGATTGTGGAAGGCCTTAGAAGATTTGTTCAAGTTTTATTTTAAGGCCCAGGGCAGTGGGAGACCATTGAATGGCGTTAAGTTGGGGGAGTGATGTGATTTTGTTTGCTTTAAAAAAGGATCTGACTTCTGGATGCGGAAGTGCTTGGATGAGATAGAAGTGGAAGCTGGGAAATTGTTAGGGAAGCCATTGCTCTAGCCTAGGAAGAGATACTGGTGACTTAAAGTAATAACCTTATTCCACTGACACCTCTTTCAAAAACTAGCTTAGACTTTCTCAAATTCTATTGCTTATAACTTAAATCTCTGAAGCTGATTTTGTTCTTTTCTTTTTAAAATTTTAGTTATCTGTAAATACTCTTTTGAAAGCACAAGCTGGGTGACATAATTTTATTTTATTCAGTTAGGGGTGCTAATGTGAATGGATGGTTTCTTTATAGTTAGTATGAATGCATTTGTAGAGGGTTTATTTACTTTTTAAAGTGTCCTTACTACCTAGCAATAAGGAGTTGATGTGGCTGCTTTTAATATCATGCAGTGATTAGTAGGGAGCACTTTTGTATGTATCTTGTTTGATTTATATATATATATATTTTTTTAAGATTTTATTTATTTTAGAGACAGAAGTGGGGAGGTTGGGGGCAGGGAGAGGGAGAGAAGCAGACTCTGCTGAGCAGGGAGGCCAACACAGGGCTGGATCTCAGAACCCTGAGATCATGACCTGAGCCGAAATCAAGAGTTGGAGGCTTAACTTACTGAGGCACACGGGTGCCCCTGTATTTCTTTATTCATCATTTCGTCTTGTAAATTCAGTTCCAAGACAAAGTCTACATTTTTAGTGGCATTAATATGATTTTTTTCCTTTAAATAAAATACGTTGACAAAGAAGCATACTTGAAATCCCCTAGACTTTGTGATCTTCTGATTATTAACCTATCCTGCCTTCCTTTACTGCAGAAATTAGAATAAGCTTCAATTGAAGTTCAGAAGTATCTAAAGATATGTGTGATTCTTTCTTACTTTCTACTTTAGTGTCTTGTTTTAAAAATTCAGCCTCTCATTTTTTCTCTTCTTCCCAGGTTGAGGTTAAAGATTTCTCAAATTTTGAAAATACTGTATTTTTCACTATTTCTGCCTGGTATCCAAATGTCAAAGTGCCTGGCACATAGTATGCCAGCTCTCTATATATATTTGTTGGATGTAGAAGATGCTCTACCAGTGTGAAAGACCTAATATCCTCTAAGATTCCATGTAGTGTGCCACCAAAATAGACTTTAAAGTGTCCTGCCAGGGACAGAAGGGGTAAAAGGGTAGAATTTTCTCATTGGGGAAGGGGAAAACATTGGGCTCCTATTTTTCCCGTTCTTTTTTGATGGAAATCTCTCCCCAGTAATGTAATAAGACATCTATTTATATTGTTTAAAATGAGAAGAAAGCCAGTCTTTTCTTATAACCATTACCCCTCCTCCCTTTTTAATTAGGAGGTTGAGGTTTGGAAGTTTGCCAGGCTTTCTTGAGCTATCCTAGAAAAGTGCTGGTCAACTGAATCAGAAATTTGGAGTTTTGTGATTTGCTCTTTTCTTGGTTCCTGTTACTCTATATATACTTTATGTATTTAGGAAAATGAAGTTCTTTGGTAGTGGATGATAAAATCAATGCTTTATTCCGGACGACCAACCAAATATACCAACTTGAAGTATTTTTCTTTTGGGAGAAAACATTATAATGGGTGGCTTTAGTTAGTTTAGTAATCAAGTGCAGGTTAGTGTCTTTTATTGAACAATCCCTTTGTAGAGTATATTCTGTATTTAGAGAAGAGTTTAAGAAATAAGGTCATCTAAGGGAGATTCTCAAGAGCAAGAAAGAGTCTGTTATCTGTATCTTCCATGTGACTTGGCACAAAGTAGATTCTAAAAAGGTTTGATGTATGAATAAACATAGTGGCTTTAACTGGCATTAAAAAAAAAAAAGAAATGAGGTCCTCTAAAAGTTTTGCTAATAAGTGCACCTTTTTGTATGATTAAGTGAATCAAAAAACAAATTATTAGGAATTTATTTAAAGAGAGCTCCTTGCCTCTTTCATAAAAGGAAATCCTACCATTACAAATTTGGTGATCTCTTGGGTGGTCTAAAACTTTATTTATGTAGAGGCTTTTTAAGAAGAGGTTTGAGAAATTGAGAAATTGATGTTTTTCTTCAAATCTTCGTCTTTTAAAAAAAATATTTATATATTTATTTAGAGAGAGCACACATGCGCAAGCAGGGGTAGGGGTAGACGGAGAGGGAGAGAGAAAATCTTAAGCAGGCTCCATGCTCAGCGTGGAGCCAGACCCAGGGCTCAGTCTCAGGACCCTGAGATCACCCTGAGCCAAATCAAGAGTTGGATGCTTAACTGACTGAGCCTCTCAGGTGCCCCTCGGTCTTTATTTAACTATGGAGAACAAACTGATGGTTACCAGCCGGGAGGTAAGTGGGGCCATGGGTCAAATAGATGGTGGGGATTAAGGAGTGCACTTATGATGAACAGCAGGGGATGTGTGAAAGTGTTGAATCTCTACATGGTACACCTGAAATTAATATAATACTGTTAACCATACTGAAATTAAAATAAAAAAATAATATTAAGAAAATCTTGGACCTTACAAAGTAGATATATACTTATTTTGGGAATATCTATATGGGAAAAATTAGTCACTTATGAGTTAACAGTGTTGTAATACATTTTGGGTGATTATTTTAGTAATTTGTCAGCAGTTAACATTAGGAGTCCTTAAATAACCAGTGGTTAAATGTTTACTTATAAGTACTTCTACTCTTATACATGCATGTACACACTGTGTCTGTTGTCGCAACATACAACGTTTAGAGTTTTAGTTTATTCCATAGTAGTAGTGTTTCTAGTTGATATTACTTGAGCTAGGTGGACAGAATCTTGTAATATTGTGTCGGACTGCTAGTAAGTACTAAGCACAAAGTGTAACAGGTAAGGCAAAAAAAAAATCTGGGAAGAATGCTGGAAAGTGTATTTTCCTTTAGAGGTGATTGTTTGGTAGTGAGGAGGTGCTTAGTTAAAAAAGATTGATAAGGCCTAAAATGTTTTTATTATCGTGCAGAAATTTTATTTGAAAATTTATTCTCCTTCCTCATATTTCTAGTATGTTTATCAGAGGGCTTTTGTCACATTGTGGATTTTTCTTCCTAATATATAAAAACAGCCCAGGGCAACCAAATAGGGAAGGTGATTTGTCTTCTATGATGTGTGTTAATATAGAAAAGAGAGGATGCTGGAAGACCTATGATGTGTTTACAGTTGCATAGAAACATTATTAAAATGAGTTTAGAAGTGGGACACAAATTACATAACACACAAAAGTAATAAACAAGAATTTTAGATTTTTTTCTTTTCTAATACTAGGAATTTTGGTTATAAATATGAAAAAAAGCTGTTGGTGATTTAAGGCTACTTAGGTTGATTCTATATCCATTGTTATTTAATGTCATAGTTTGTTTTCAGTGTTCATTCTTTCCTTCAGTACACTTGTATTACTAGTTAAAGCTACTCTAATAAGTATTGCTAACTTTTTTCACTTGCTGGTTTTAAACTACCAGATATTACTTTGATGAAAACTTTTGTGATGAGGTGGTTTTTTGTTTTTATTTTGTTTTGTTTTTTCAGTTTCTCACTCTTGATACTACTGGCTCCTCAAGGGTGATATTTCACATTACTTTCATAGCAGCTAAAATGATCCATTTTTAATCTTTTTACACCGGACAGAGTTTGATGGTTTACTGAAAAGAAGGCTGCATCTTCCCAAGTAAATAGAGCACTAAAAAACCTTAATATATGTAGTATATGTCACTGTAATTGAGACGTGTAGATTGTTTTTGGTAGGAACTACTCTGTGTGTGTTTCCTTAATCTATGTTAAGAGCTCTGTTCTGATTTTGAGAATTTACCTTTTATCTCTTCCTCTTCTAAATTTATGCCCAGTTTTGGCTTTTGTACAGTTTCTAAAATAGCCCATTAATTCTGATGGGAGTACTGGCCTCTAGCTGAAGTCACGGTGATCTCCCCTGCCCTCACAAGATGAACATCTAATATCAGAAATCTATTTTACATAGTCTAGGTAATACTTGTATCTACTTGTATTTGTTTTGATGTAATTCATATTTCGAATGAGTGCCAGAGAACTGGGTAGAACTATTTTAATCTTGCATCCTGGGCATTTATAGATATCTCACACATTTTGTGGCCGTAGGCAAAAACATTTTGCTATTGTGCTTCATCTTTGAAGATATCTTACTTATCCCTGAAAATATGTATCTTTCATGACAGTAGGAATAAATATCAGGACGAGAGTTAGCAACAAAGAGAAACAAAGGGTAGATAGCATGGAAGCCAGCTTTTTTTGTCAGATGTTCTAAGATGAACTTTTAGAAACAGCCAACCATCTAAACCCAAATCACTTTTATCCCTTACTTTCTTACACTAAGAGAGACCAAATAAGGGACTATGGAAATCAAAAACTTGATCTCTGTCTTCTAATTTGCCAATCCTTTTGATACTTGTGGCTGTCTGGTCAGCATGTGATACTATAGACCCTTGGTTTTTATTGGGTAGTTGGTGTGGCTTACTGAGTTTTTTTCCATTCCAACACACTTTAATAGTCATTGTATTCAGATTGATCTTAGAAATATCACTTTTATTCTTTTTCTTAACTTCTGATGTCTTACAAACCTGCCTTGATAATACCCAATACTAAACAGTATGGAATGTGCATGTCTCTTAAGAACAGTCTTGTCAAACACTCTGATTAATTCACATCCCTGCTTATTTGGTCATTATCTTCCCTGCCTCTGTTTGCCATAGTTTTGTCTCTCCTTAATAGTTTACTTTAGTCCCACTTGCTTTGTAAAGCCTTTCTTTTTTCTTTTTTGTGAATTGATTTTGTGTACATTGATTGAGTTCCTGTATTGTGCTGGGCACTGGTGATACAGAAGGGGTAACAGGGATTTTTCTAGAAAGCTCATAGTCTAATGGAGGTCCTAGGTTATCATCTCTAATTCCTACAGCATTTATCTGTAGCCCTTATCTTGGTGTGTTAATTTATAGTACAAGCATATGGTCAGTTTTTTTTTTTTTTCCATCTGTAAATGCTCAATATAAAGCATAGTTTTCTCTAAAAGATTATTCCTTAGAAGAAGAGTAATTTTTTATTTGAATCCTTACAAAGTTTTTCTGTATTTTGAGGCGCTCTCAATTTTATTTTGAATGAAAATATATTGTTAGGAAAAGGCAGACAAGCTTGAAATGATGCCAGTCAGTGCTAGATTGAATGTTTATGTCCGTTTCCTAAGGGAATAGGTAGAAGGGAATAAAGAGTTTAACAAATAAATTATTCTTGGGGGTGGTAGTAGTGTTGGTGCTTTACTATCATTTGTTATAAACTATTTACAGAGGATGTAAAAAAAAAACTTTAAAAGCTCGTTTTTAAAACAAGTAAAGTAAGTAGTTACTTTATGAAGATCACAAAATATACCTATAGAACAGTGAAAAAAATCACTGTCTTAATATTATGTGAATGGATATTATTGGCTTGGAAAAACATTCCCGGTGACAATATTATGTATGACTTTAAAACGTATTGCTTCTCAAGCAACTTAAATGGAAGTGAAGATGATTCATTTTTTGATAGTTTTTGATGACTCAAAAAGAATAATGAGATGACAGTTGTTGGGAGATGCATGTGAAATTTTTACAAAATTGTTTTGTAAATTTTTTTTTTCTTTTAAAAATTTTATTTATTTATTTGACAGAGACAGCCAGCGAGAGAGGGAACACAAGCAGGGGGAGTGGGAGAGGAAGAAGCAGGCTCCCAGCGGAGCAGCCTGATGTGGGGCTCGATCCCAGAATGCTGGGATCACGCCCTGAGCCGAAGGCAGTTGCTTAACAACTGTGCCACCCAGGCGCCCCTGTTTTGTAAAATTTTTGTACTTAATGATTTTTAAATATTTGTAAAACTAATATTGGCCTGTTTCATATAAATATACAAAGGTTTGTATATTTCAGGTTGGTCAAAATTTTAAAAATACCTTATTGGGGGAAATTAGGGAATCCTTCAAATTTGAGGGTTTGTATGATATTCAAGTTGCAAGTTTCTGGGTAGTTGGATGATTGATTACCTAGTGTAGTGAGACTGTTAAATAATATGTGTTGAACTAATAAAATGCTGTATATATTTACTTACTTTAGGGTTTCTTGGTGCTATGAAGGGTTGTACTATACTAGAATTTCCCAGTTACTTATCTAAAATCATTCTTTTGTATAATGCTTTTGATACTATTCGTTTTTTTTTAAATTTATACTATAAAATGTTTTGGATTAAAAGCATCATTCAGTTTAATCTACCTGCTGTTGCTGATTCTCTTTGGATGCGTGTTTTACCCCTAGAGTGCCAGGAAGCAAAAATATGTGAAAGGGAAACAAGAATTGCTTATCAGGTTTTATTTATTATTTTTGACACTTCATTAACCTTTCCTAGAGGACTACGTTGCCTATAGGAGGAACAGGTTTAGGGAAGGCCTTCAGTTGCATGCCTGTTTATACTGTAATCTCAATGACTTACTGATAGTTTCAGACACCATTAGAAAACTTTTTCAGAAGTGAGCCTCAGGGTACCTGGGTGGCTCAGTGGGTTAAGTGTCTGCCTTCGGCTCAGGTCAGTCAGCCCAGGTCATGATCCGAGAGTCCCAGGATTGAGCCCCTTCTCAGCTCCCTGCTCAGTGGGGAGTCTGCTGCTCCCTCTGACCCTCCCCCCTATCATGTTCTCTCTCTCTCTCTCTCTCTCAAATAAATAAATAAATAAATCTTTTTTTTTTTTTTTTTTTAAAAAGGAAGTGAGCCTTATATTTATAAGATGTCAGCAATTCTTTCTGTTTAATGTTGGTTGCATACATAGGAGAATTGAGATAGGGTGATGCAGGTCACAGGACTGTGAAAAACATTATCATCATAATCAGAAAAGAAATTAATGCAATTCTTAGTTGTTAAAGATATTTTAATTCCAGCTACCTGTTTGAAGCTGGGAAGCAGCAGTAGTTGGTGGATTTTTTATTCAGTTGTCACATTGCTGTTTTGCATTTTATCATTCATTAAATACTGTTTGTATTTGGAGGGCAAGTAAGATGGATAGTTTTAGAACCACTGGCATTCTGATATGTAAATGAATGTATATAGGCAGTTGATCAAAAACAATAAATAAATGTAAAAGAATACATTTTTTGTTGAATTGCAAGTGGTGTACATTTGGGGGGAAGAAGTAGTTCTGATTAAAGTACTTCTAGGATTTTGTTATATCTACCTTGAGAAAACATGAAAATTGTCACATGTGAAATTTAGCCTGGGAGGTTTTTTGCAAGAGATGGGCTTTCAGGAACTATTAAAATGATGATAGATAGCAAAGGGGAGGGCATTTAAGAAATATTTGCTTGAACCATGTCCCATTGCTCTAGCACTATTTATTGAAAAGGCTTTCCCTCCTCTATAGAATTGCTTTTGTTCATTTGTCCAAAATTAATCAGGCATATTTGTGTAGATCTCCTTCTGGGTTTTCTCTGTTCCATTGATATGTGTCTGTCCTGCCTCTATTACCACGTGGTCATACTTCAACTTTATGGTAAGGCTTAACATCAGTAAGCATGAATTCTCCCACTTTATTCTCTTTCAAAAATGTTTGGAATAAGTCCATTTATGTCTACAAAGAAATTTGATGAGATTTTGATATGAATTGGGTTAAGCCTATACATTATCACAGTATGTCTCTCCAAGTGTTCAAGTCGTCTTTTTATTTCTTTCATCAACATTTTATAATTTTTATCACGTAGATTTTATACATTTTGTCAGATTATATCTTAGGTATTTTATAATCTTAGGGGCAATTGTAACTGGTATTACATTTTTTAAAAAAAGATTTCATTTATTTATTAGAGAGAGTGTGCTCAAGCACACACAGATGTGTGCAAGACGGGGGAGGGGTGGAAGGGGAAGGGGAGGTAAAGGGCAAGAATCCTAAGCAGATTCTGCACTGATTGGGGGGCCTAATGCCGGGCTCGATATCAGGACCCCAAGACCATAACCTGAGTGAAAATTAAGAGCTGGATGCTTAACTGAGCCACCAAGATGCCCCACTGGTATTACCTTTTAAATTTCATTTCTACTGCTTCATTGTTAGTATATAGAAATGCAATTTTTGTGTATTGATCTTATGTCCTGTGACCTTATTGAACTCATTCTAACATTTTGTTTGAAGGTTCCTTGGGATTCTCTCCAAAGACAATCATGTCATCTGCAGATAGAAATAGTTATATATTCTTTTCCATTTGGTATGCCTTTAATTCCTTTTTCTTGCCTTATTGCAATAGCTAGAATTTTCAGTACAGTGTTAAGAATAGTGGGAGTAGACATCATTACCTCATTTTTGATCTTAGAGGGGAGGCATTCAGTCTTTAGCCATTAAGTATGATGTTAGCTGTTGGTGTTTTTGTAGGTGCTTTTTGTGATTTGGAGGAAGTTCCCCTCTATTCCTGCTGTACTGATAGATTGTATGATTTTTGTCTCTTAGTTTCTTGATTTGGCAGATTGCATTGATTGATTTTTGAATATTGAACCAAGCTTGGGTACCTTAAATCCTACTTGGTGTGGGCTATTATTTTTTTTTTTTTAGATATACCGCTGGATTCTGTTTGCTAAAATTTGCTGAGAACTTTAACATCTAAGTTAATAAGAGATATTGGTCGGTATTTCTCTTTTTGTGCTTTGTTTTTGTTATCAAGGTGATAGTGGCCTCATAAAATTAGTTGAAGTAGTCCCTTTTCTGTTTCTGAAAGAGATTGTGTAAAATTAGTGTTGGTGTATTGTATTAAAATTTACTGCTTTTAAAAAGTAAAACCCTGATTGTCCTCAGATGTAGTCACTTTAGGGTGAAATCTGCTTTTTCAGAGGGGTATTTTAGATTAAAATATGACTTTTGCAGTCTATATTATGGTCAGATGTTCTAACAAATTTCAGATCCAGTATGTTGCTTTTTTTTCTTTTTCTTTTTTTTTTAAATGGTAGGAAAAATGGTACTAGTCATTAATGCATAAGTAGTACTTCGGAAATAGAACTATTATCTAAATTAACTCTGATACTGGATTCTGTGATTAGACTTACTGATTTACTATAACTGGGCTAAATGTGAATTATGAAATGATGGATAATAATTATGAAATTATTATGGAAATTGAATCAGTTGTGGAAACAGGGTAATGAAAGTTTTGGTAATTTACTCAAGACCACAGTTTGTGAACTAAATTCCAAATTCAGGTCACAATCTGGTAAGCCAGTGGTACTTAAACTAGGGAGGAACATTAGATCACCAGTGGGTCTTTGTCAAAAAGAAAAAGAAAACACACACACACACATTCTCTGGATATATACCCCTCCTGTTATAGACTTTTCAGTTCTTCATTCCCAGGGCTACAAATGGCACTCAAACAGGAATTTGAGAAAACATAGAGGAGTCTGTTGTACATAATTAGTTAAGAACCATCATTCTAAACCATGAACACATACCTTTGATGTCTGTTTATTTCTTTTGAAAATAGTATGAACTATTTGGAGTTACTTTGATAGAATAAACCTATGGGTAGAAGTTTTAAGTTTCAGAAAATTTTTAATTGGAAGTTGCTGTTAAAAATTTGTACATATAAACAACTTTTGCCATTTTTTTTTTAGAACTGCACCTTTAAAGTCACAATGCAAGTTTAAGAACATAAAAAATGTGTAATTTTATTTTATTTTTATAATTATCATGTTATTTAGTGTTCAGTTAGAGATATGATGGAATGGAGACTGATTACAGGATCAGCTTGAGGAGGGGGTGATGAGATCGTCACAATTTTCCATATAAATAGCAGTCTTCTTTCTATCTCTGGAAAATATCAATCAAATGATAGTCTAGATCCAGAAAACCATCCTGAAATCTTATTTGCCTTTAAAACTTAAGCGAAGAAAGTATTTTTTTAAATGAAGAAATAGTCATTTATCTTTTCTCTAGAACAGAGTTGACAAATACTAATTTCAAGACCCTTTTACATCAGAATCCTTCTCAATATGCTACTCCAGGCACCTACGATTAATTTATTGGAATTGACAGCAAAGATGAAACCTATTTGGCATTTCTACTCTAGGCATTATTTTATTTTTGTCAGTTTCATTTGGTTTAAGTGGTGTTATGGTGTTTCTATGCTTCAGTTGCATCTTCTTTGGAAATTAATAATTAATAGTCTTTTTTTAACACAAATTACATGAGTGGTAATTTACAGAGGAACCATCCCCAACAAAACAAAACAAATCAAACAAAAGGCAGGTTAGCTAGACTGTTAGAATTAGGACATTGTTTTAAGAGATAGCTGACCACACAGCCTGTGAGCCAAATTTATAGCCTGTAAACAAAGAATGATTTTACATTTTTTAAATGGTTGGAAAAAGAATAGTATTTTGTGACATATAATAATTACATGAAATTTCATTTTTAGTGTCTATAAATAAAGTTTTATTGGAACATAACCATGCTCATTCATACACTGTCCTATGGATGCTTTTGTGCTATGATGGCAGAATGGAGTAGTTGTGGCAGAGACCAGGTGGTCTGCAAAGCATCCTTTGCAGGATTTTTCTTCCTTCTGGCCTTTTACAGAAAAATATTTACCTTCTGGCCTTTTACAGAAAAAGTTTGCCATACCTTGTTTTAAGATAATTGACAGTGAATGATTGCTTTTGGGTTATTTAGTAAAGGAGGAAACTTATTTTGCTGGTATTTTCAACGGATTTCTGAAAATGAATAACTTAGAAAATAGCTGTTTTTTTTAATACAGGTAGATAGTAGAAGCAACTTTTTTTTTTAATAGAATACAAAGAACATGGAGTTACCAGCCTTAGTTTATAATGACTCCTGCTATTACTTCTTCCATAGTTGAAAGGAAGTTCATAGCACTAATACTGCCACAGATTTTAGCAGCTTATAATTCCATCTGTGTACCTAGGACATTGTAGAGCAGCAGCAAGTTCTCACACTTTTTGGCCTCAACTTCTTTTAAGACTTTTAAACATTTAGAACCGAGTTTTTTTTTTAATAGGGGTTATATCTGTCATCCTTATCACATTAGAAATTGACAAAATTTTAAAATATTTATTTAACAGTAACAATAATCCATTATATGTTCACAAAAGAACATTTTTATGGAAAATATTTTCCAAAACAAAAAAAAATAGTGAAATTTTTGCAGATCTCTTTAATGATTGTTTTCGTGGAAGACAACTGGATTCTTGTATCCTCCATTAAGTTTGCTGTGATATGTTCTTTTTTTTTTTTTTTTTATTAAAGATTTTATTTATTTATTCGACAGAGATAGAGACAGCCAGCGAGAGAGGGAACACAAGCAGGGGGAGTGGGAGAGGAAGAAGCAGGCTCCCAGCGGAGGAGCCTGACGTGGGGCTCGATCCCGGCAACCGGGGATCACGCCCTGAGCCGAAGGCAGACGCTGAACCGCTGTGCCACCCAGGCGCCCCTGTGATATGTTCTTTTGATATGAAGGAAATCTGGTCGTACACAGATACATTGTTAGAAAAAAATGAGTATTTTTAGATAATTGTGGATGTTTTTCTTTGATACTACACCAAAACTCAACAGGTGGTAGACTTTGTGCTTTTTTTTTTTTTTAAAGTCAGGCTTATTGAAGTATAATTTACATAGAATAAAATGTATTTTTTTTGATAATACAATTCTGTCAGTTTTGATTAACCCATAAGTCGTATAACTATACCTCTGACCACAGTTACCATGTGGAATATTTTGGTCGCTCCGAAAAATTTTCTCACGCCCTTTTGTAATCAGCCCTCTCCCCTCACTTCCAGCTTCTGGCAATGTCTGATCGGATTTTTGTCTCTCATAGTTTCGCCTTTCCCAGAAAATCATATGAATGGAATCACATATAGCATAATATGTGTTTGCAGTTCATCCATGTTATTACAGCTGTCACTAGTTCATTTCTTTTTATTGTATGGATGTTTGTTTATCTATTTAGCAATACTGGATATTGAGTTGTTTCCAACTTTGGGTTGATTGTAAATAAAGCCTTATTCTAAGCGTTCATGTACAGATTTTTGCATGAGCATATGTTTTTATTTCTTAGGTAAATGCCTAGGTGTGCTATTGCTAGGTAGGTAGTATGGTAGGTGTATGTTTAACTATGAGAAGCTGTCAAACTGGCTTTTCCAAAGTAGGTGGACCATTTTGCATTAGAGCCACCAATGTGTGAAAGTCCCAGTTGCTCTACATATTTACCAACATTTGAGATTGTTTTTGTTTTAGCCATTTAAATCAATATTAGAATTTCAGTTTGCATTTCTCTAATGAGTAATGATATTGAGAATCGTTCATGTTAGTGTTTTCCATTCATATCTCTTCAGCTAAGTATGTTTTTTTGAATCTTCTGCCCTTTTTTTTTTTTTTTTTTTTTAGAGATTTGGTGCCTTTAAAAAGTTATTAGTGAGTTGTGAGAGGTTTTTCTATATATTGAATATCAGCTTTTTTTTAGAAACATAATTTGCAGCTATTTTCTCCTAGTCTGTAACTTTTTTTTCCTTGAACTTTCAAAGATAAGTTTTAATTTTAATGAAATGGAACTTAACAGTTCTTTCTTTTGTAGTTCGTGTTCTAAGAAATCGTTCATAATTTAGGATCACGAGAGTTTTCATGTTTTCTTCCACGAGTTTTATACTTTTAGATTTTATTTCAGGTCTTTGATATGTTTAGAATTAATTTTTGTAAATGGTGTAAGATACAAGTTGAAGTTTGTCTTGTTGTTTGTTTATTTTTGCATAAGATGTCCAGTTGTTCCAACATCAGTTGTTGAAAAAACTGTGTTTTCTCTATCAAAATATGTTGGCACCTTTACTGTGTGTCGGTTGGTCATTATGTGTGGGTCTATTTCTGGATTCTCTGTTCTGTCCCATTGAAGTGTGTGTCTGTCTTTTCACTAAGACCACACTGTCTTGGTTGCTGAAGCCTGAGAGTGAGTCTTAAAAGCAGATAGTATGAATTCTCCTTTGTATATATTTTTCAGAATTATTTTGGGTATTCCAGCACCTTGTTTTTCCATGTAAGACAAGAGATAGTTTTTTAAAAAGTTTGCAGTGCAGAATTTGAAACCATTGATGAACTTTTTGTCCTCTGTAACATTAAAATCTATGGGACTATTTTGAACATTGAATGGATTTTTTTTTAACCTGCAAATGCTTTTATAACATCACACATAAATCATGTAGAGGATATTGGTTCTCTGAATTATATAGAGCTACTAATTATTAGCACATTTCATTACTTAATATTTAAAGTTTACATGTATTAATATCTCCACTGATCTCATGAGAATTCTTTTTTTTTTTTTTTAGAGAGAGAGTGCTCATGCATGCATATGCAAGTAGGAGTAGGATGGGGGAGGGGCAGAGGGACAAGGGGAGAAAGAATCTTAAGCAGACTCCATGCCCAGGGCAGAGCCTGAAGTAGGGCTTGATCTCATGACCCTGAGATCATGACCTGACCCGAAATCAAGAGTCAGATGCTTAACTGACTGAGGCATATAGGCGCCCCTCATGAGAGAATTCTTTAGGCTTTGGGAAAGTGTCAAGCTAATGGAGGTGATACAGATTTTCCAAAATTCTTCTTTTGCTTGAAAGATCAAATTTTATCATTGGCATTGCATACTGTCAATTGTTTTTCTTGAATAGGTTTAGTTGGTTCATTTTTGAGAACATGCCTGTCAGATACCCAAGTCTGAATAACCATAGTACATGTCTGTCAGATACCCAAGTCTGAATAACCATAGTTGATTTAATTCCCAACTCAGTCATACACAGGCTTTTTCTTGAGGCAGCCATTGTACTTCAGTATGCAGCAGAAGTGCTTTTGCTTAGTTCCATTTTGTCACACAGGATATTGAAAAGAAATCTACCCAGCGTCAAAATTTAATTAACAATTTTACTGCTTTTCATCAACGACATTCTTAAATGAAGTGAAATGTCCTTTTTCAGAGAAATTTTTGATTTATTTGGTCACTTTCCATTATTATGTTTATTATACTTCAAGTACAGAGGTTGATGTGGAAACTTAAATCCAATGTTACAACACTAGGAGAACAGTAAGTTACTGACGTTTTAGGCACGTCTAAGTTTGGTATCTGGTGAGACAGTCTCTTAAGAGCTAATACAGTTATATTAAGTTCTTGTTTTATTATCTTATAGGTGCTATACTTGGTAGATCAGAAACTCAGGAGTGTATTTTCTATAATGCTAATTGGGAAAGAGATAGAACCAATCGAACTGGTGTTGAACCCTGTTATGGTGACAAAGATAAAAGGCGACATTGTTTTGCTACCTGGAAGAATATTTCTGGTTCCATTGAAATAGTGAAGCAAGGTTGTTGGCTGGATGATATCAACTGTTATGACAGGTAAGGAAACATTTTCTTTTTTATGAGAATGTTGAATAATCCCCCCCACTCCCGTTTTAAAGGGGGAAAGCTCAATGCATGTATTTTCACTTACATGTTTCTTTTAAAGATGGGATTATGAAACCATTATAACATGCTCTAATAACAAGATACATGTTTTAAAGTAATAAGATAAATATGGCATGTTTATATTTTATCTTTGATACACTTTGAATAATCTACCAAGTAGTAAGAACTATAGATAAGAACCATTTTTTCCCCTATGTTATTAGGATGATAAACTTTTTTTTAATGTCAATTTTAAGGAAAAGGGATTTTTAAAATCGCTTTTTAAAAGACAGTATATCAGTTGAAAATCTATCCTGTATCCTCAAAGAGAGTAAAGCTTAATAATAGTATTTAATTTCCTTTTAGTTTCCCTCTTTATGTATCTGGAAGAAATTGATCTTACTGAATTTTTTTCCTTTTTTTTTCTTGCAAAGTAGGCCTTTGTTCTTTACCCCTGAGAGACATTTTAACTTGATGTTCAGAATTAGATCAGTACTAACAGAGTCCTCATAGAAAGCTACATTTTATTCAAAAGATTTTGCTTAAATTGTTTTATCCTGTATTGGAAATAAAATACAGTAGACATGTTATTGACTGCCTGTGATCTTTCTGTAAGGAGTCCCACAGATGTTTGGCTGATCACTTAAACTGCCTGGGCCACAGGATTTCTACTGTGGGTGGGTGCTGATGACTGGCAGGGCTGCAAAGTCCTAGATAAACAGACATTTTGGAGCCAGAAAATACTGATACACTCACGGAACACTGGATACTTGCCTATCCACTTTCAGGGGCCTTAATTGATTACCATGAACCTGTGGTTAATTAGCCATATGCAATTAATAGCAAAATGTGTTGAATAAGCCCATGAAAATGGAATTATGTCAGTTTTTCATAAGAAATTAAAATCTTAGGTATATATTTAGTATTTAGGGTATACTTCTAAATCTCTGAATTTTCCAGGGATTAAATTTCTCTGTAATTACACATTTTAGCTACATTTCTGATTCTTAGCCCATCTATTAATAGTGGTGATCATCAAGTGATATCTGGTATTATGAAAGGTAAGTAGGGCCAGTAGGAAAACAGGATGGAGGTTCCTCAAAAAATTAAAAATAAAACTACCCTATGATCCAGCAGTTCCACTTCTGGGTATTTATCGAGGAAATGAAAATACTAACTTGTAAAAAGATACATGCACCCCTGTGTTTATTGCAGTATTATTTATAATAGCCAATATATGGAAGCAACCTGAATATCTGTTGATGGATAAAGAAAATGTGGTGTGCGGGGCGCCTGAGTGGCGCAGTCCTTAAGCGTCTGCCTTCGGCTCAGGGCATGATCCCTGCGTTATGGGATCGAGCCCCACATCGGGCTCTTCCGCTGTGAGCCTGCTTCTTCCTCTCCCACTCCCCCTGCTTGTGTTCCCTCTCTCGCTGGCTGTCTATCTCTGTCAAATAAATAAATAAAATCTTAAAAAAAAATGTGTGTATACGTGTACACACTGGAATATTAGCCATTAAAAAGAAAGAAATCTTGCCATTTGAGGCAACGTAGGTAGAACTTGAGGGTATTATGCTAAGTGAAATTGGTCATATAGAGAAAGACAAATACCATATGACCTCATTTATATGTGTAGTCTTAAAAAAAAAAAAAAGAAAACAAAAAATAAAATGAACCCAGTTATAAAACAAATCCTGGGGTTGTAAGGTGTAGCATGGCAACTATAGTTAATAAAACTATGTTGTATATTTGAGAGTTGATAAGAGAGTAGATTTTCTTCTTCTTTTTTTTTTTTGGAGAGGGGGCTGGGAGTGGCAGAGAGAGGGAGAGAGTGAGGCTTCATCTCACACACTGAGATTATGAACTGAGCTGAAATCCAGAGTCATACACTTAACTGACTGAGCCATCCAGGTGCCTTGATAAGAAAGTAGATCTTAACAGTTCTCATCACAAGAAAAAAAATTTGTAACTATGTGTGATGTTGGATGTTAACTAGATTATTGTGGTGATCATTTCACAGTATGTACAAATATGAAAATATTTTATACATGAAACTGGTGTAGTGTTATGTCAGTTTTATCTACATAAAAAAACAGTGGGAAGCATTTGGGGGGAAAATCTTTATACAAATTATCTTTTATTAATTAGTTGAAACCAGGGATCCTTGTTCTTTTTGTGGTAAAAACTACGGTTTGTCTCACCTGAAGGATAGTTAAGAAAAAAGAAAAGATTCAAGAAATGTCAAAGTATGGAGGAAAAGACAATGATAAAAAGAATGAAATTGGATAGCAAAAGTACTTTTTGAGTTAATTAGGCTAGGTGCCTAATCATTTTCACCTCCTGTAACTTGAAGCATGATTCTAAATATTAAAAATTTAAATTTATATATTTTTATAACTTGTTAATAAGATTTAGCTTTCAGTTGTCTTTTACTTTCTACTAAATAGATATTGGCGTAGATTTAATTTTAATGTTTGATTTTGTTAAAACAGACTTCTCCCTGAAATTTCTTAAGCTTTCCATCTTAAATTCAACCTTATTATTCTAACAGCCATCACAAAAGTTTGCAGTTTACTCGTAAGATGTCTTTAAATTCACCTGATGTTTATTAGCAGTATTTAAAGTTTTATTTTTATTTTTTTTTTATTTTTATTTATTTTTTTAGCAGGTATAGCTGTTTCTTAGGAGCTGATTAGGATTTGTTCTAGCAGCTAAATCCCTTTCTCTTCAGCTCCCCAATCTAACTCATATCAGTTTTGGAGTTACTAGGTTCTGTATGTTGTTACATATTTTTCTCTACTTGTTGGTTCTCTCAACCCTGTTCATTTTGTTTAGGGAATTTAAATCTACTCCAAAAATGACCACTCTTAATTCTCAAACCTAGCTTGGGTCTCTTTTGTTGAGATAGGTTCTGCCATGAGAGGAACTTGCATCATTTCGTGTGTGAGTATTTATATGTATACATATGTATATATGTATGTATTGATGTGTACACACACATAGGTTTATGTATAGTGTTCAGTTTTTGTATTCATGCAATGGGAAAGCTATATTGTAAGAGAAAGTACTGTCCTAAACCAAATTTCTTCATTAGTTTTATGTTCCTTTTCAAGCTTTTCTAATAATTAAAAAAAAAAAAAAAAAAGATGGTTGCCTCAGATTGATCATTAAAAACCAAATTAAAGCAGTGGTCTCCTGGAGCTAGTGTGATTGCTATAAAAGAGCTGTTTTGTTTTTGTTTTTGATGAGATTTAGTAACAGGATTACTGGAATGTTTCTGGCTTTTAAGAATTGATCTTTGGATATTAATAAAAATCTTGAAGTTGACTAAGAATGACTTTTTCATTATTTTATCTCTGAGAAGAATTTTAGAAAAACACCCATTGTAGATTCAGTTTAATGTTGATTTTAATTATTTCTCCTTTGTTTGTTTATAGGACTGATTGTATAGAAAAAAAAGACAGCCCTGAAGTGTATTTTTGTTGCTGTGAGGGCAATATGTGTAATGAACGGTTTTCTTATTTTCCGGAGATGGAAGTCACACAGCGTAAGTTCACAGGGAATATACAGAGGTCTGTTCAGCTAGTGCACTGAAAACAAAGTATATTTGTGTTGATGGAATAATTTACTCCTGTCTTCTCCTATTCTTATTTTTCTCCTAAGATTTGATACTATATGAAATATTTATTGTGGAATTTTGTAGACCAAATCTGAATTGTTTTTTTCCTTCCGTTTTCCACAGCGACTTCAAACCCAGTTACACCTAAGCCACCCTATTACAACATCCTGCTCTATTCCCTGGTGCCGCTCATGTTAATTGCGGGGATAGTGATCTGTGCGTTCTGGGTGTACAGGCATCATAAGATGGCCTACCCTCCTGTACTTGTTCCAACTCAAGTAAGTTATCGCCTTGTACTGTACGCGGTTTTAAGTTGTATATTTTAAAGAAATATTACTGTGGTGAAACCCACCGGGTTGCTATAAATCATTTTCTTTTGGTGTTACTTTCTGAATGTTTATTGTTATGGCAACTATGGCTAATTTTTCAAATTTACTAACTTGCTATGTCCTAAACTTTTTCTCACTTAGAAATTGAGGTAAAGTAGAACAAAGGGTATTCTGTTCTTTGGACAGTTTTACTGTCACTGTAGGACTTTCAGGTGTGAGATTCACCCTGCTTTGTTTCTTGAGAAGTAATCGATGATGGAGAAGTGATATCATAACCCATTCTTTCCGTTCTATTCTTTCTTCCGTTCCTAAATTTTTATGCCTTTTTCAGGACTACTTGCCAAAATATCCTTTTAACCATAGGGAGGGATTTAGTAAGGTAATCAAGAAAGTGTGGAAAAGAGAGGTTTCACAAAGGCATCAGGAAGATACATCCCAAAAAATGTTTCTGGGAGGAGGAGCAGATGAGCAGTGCTTCTCATCATTTATTATTGGTAGTTCCAAGTGTTGTTTTTGTTTAGTTTTGTTTTTGTTTGGGGTTTTGGGGTTTTGTTTTGTTTTGTTCTGTTTGTAGCAGATCAAGTGTGTATAGACTAAAAGCTTTTTTTTTTTTTAATACCCAAAACTTCTTTAATGCCCTTGATTCTGCCTCTCCTGACCCTGAATATACCTGAAAATGTAGATGTGGTGGGTAACCAGATTAAATTCATGAAATTTTCCTCATTCTTCATCATGTAGACAGTTGGCACTGGTACAGTGGTTTACGGGCTCTTATAGTATAAGTAGTTAATATTCTGCAGGCTGAGGCAAGGTGAAACTGTAGTTACACTTGTTCGAGATACCTTTAAATAGTTTTTACCTTGTTTCTTTTAACTCTTAAGATCAGATTACCTTGGCCTTCTGGATCTCTTGGTTTAACTTTGGTTCTCTAATACCACTAGGATTAATGGTTAAAACATGATAGAAGAATGGTAAAGTCCTATAATTTAATGACCAAAACAACTTCTTCCCTGTAAGCTTTATTTACATAACATACTTCTTTCTCAGTACTTGGAGCGATCTGTTAGCATTGGGTTATTGATCCACATAGTCTTTGTAAGATGTGTATATGGAGAAATAAACCCAAAGGTAGAATATCCTATTCAGTAAATTAGGTAAACAGTTGTGTGCAGCTAAAATATTTTAACTTTTAAACATTAGTAACTAAGTTGTACATTTATTAAAAATTATCTCTGAAAATATTTTTAAAAATAAATAAAAAGTATTTTAAAGTGTTAGTGCCTAATAAATATATGTAATTTATTCCAAATGGCCATAGGATCCACTTTATCTTCTTTTGGTGGTAACTATTTTTTATTTTATTTCTATATTTAGAAGAGAGAGTGTTTAGTACTTAGAGTAGTGTCTGAATTTACCCTGGATTTGTGTTGTGAAAGGAACAAACTGAAAACTAAATTTAAAAATAAATTTGTTGTTTTTTAATAGAACTTTAAAAATGACAATGTACTCTTATAGGTAATATTAATATTTATGTAATATTGGCACAAAGATATGGTTGGACTTTTTTTTAAAGGGCTCAGTAGCTACTTTATTTAGAAATGCTAATTAATTCAAGGGCTTAGACTTTTAAAATGGAAAGATGCAGTTATTATTCATAAAACCAGGAATCTTCAATGAATCCGTGGATTTTAGATATTTGTTGCCATGTTAATGTTACTGTACACATTTATTTAGCACTTGAATTGCTCTGTGATCAATTTTCATACATTGTATGAATTACTGAAAAACAAGAACTAGATTTAAGGTTTTGTGATGGAATGATCTGTAATGATCAAGCTTTGTTAGGAAAAATATAAAACATGCCGAACTATACTTTCTTTCTGTCATAAACTGTGTTGTAGAAGAGGGGTTGTCATCAGTTTGGAGCTTCATGTATGTCATCTCTATGTCTCAAACAGTATAGTGTCGTGGTTTAAGTCTCGTTTTTGGTGAGAGGTTTATACAAAGTAGTTCTGCAACTGCTTAGTGCCCATCTTGTTCCAAAATAATTATTGATAATAACAGCAAGCATTTATTTGAACACTTAGTACTAGGGTACTGGTAAGTTACACATATGTATAAATACACAAGTTTTATAGAAGAATATGTAAAAACATAAAGTACATAATTTTTTCCCGTGATTCTCAATTGTGACTGGTATATAAGGCTCATCTTTAGAATTTGTTAAAAAATACAGACTCCTGGGCCATAGCCCTGTAAGTATGGAGTGGGGCCTGAGATACTATGTTTCTAATAAGTTTTCAGGGTGATTGTGGTGACCATCCAGGTGTGAAAAACACTGATTTCATTTTACCTCACAGGGTTGTTTATGTAGTTTTAATTTCCATTTTATTGATAAAGAAATTGAGACATAGCAAAACTCACAAGTGTCAGAATCTGAACCAAGGACTCCGACACTAAAGCTTTGCTCTTCTTACTGCTTATGCTGTTCTGCCTCTTTTTTTTTTTTTTTCCAGAAAGCTGTTGTCTCTGGTGTTTTAGGTAATTCAGTAAACATCCCTGCCATTTCAAAATCATTCTAATGATTTAGAATCTAATGATTCTAAATTAGGCTAATTTATTTTCCTACTTTGTCTGTTGAAAAGTTTGACCACTAAAATGAGCAGTAATATTACATTGTCTCACAGAGGACAAAAAAGAAAAGTCAGGAATATATACAAGAGCATATTCATGTGTCTTTCATTAAAAAAATTTTTTAGCACATTTTAGAATAAGGTTTATCAGCATGAGTGGGATGTAGGTAAGGATTCCTGTGCCGCTGAGTTGATAGTGCCAATGCCTACTAGTGATTTAAGACTTTGATGAGGGATAGGAGTAGTAAGTAAGGGAGACATACATTTGAAGTTTTAAGGTGATTTCTGTATTTCACTCCATATTCATGTCCCTGTGTTCAAAGCTTAATTCCAAGACTAGTTAGGAAAAGATCTTATATTCTTGTGGATTTCTGAAACATTTTTCCCTCCAAAACTTCAAACACTTAGTGACATGAAATTTTTCATTCCTTTTCTTAGGGAAATTTTTCTTTAAAGCTTTGGCTGAAGGCTGGTTTGTGAATTAACTGGTCTGCTATATGACAGTCTCATTGTGGTAGTATCTTATTGACAAATCTTTCCTACAATAAGAACTATACTTGAAGAGATTTTATAATGAATCTCACAGAGCAAGCTGAAGTTATGTATACTGTGATCATTCGTTGGTCTGATTTCAGTCTTTTATTCTCATTGGGGGATAAAAGATCAGTCTTGTGGCATCCTGGAAGACAAGAGATATCCGCATATATCTTCTTACTAAGCTGATTCTGACAGCTAAATTGTGGGATTCTTTATTTCTAAGACACCAAGTTAGAATTTCTTCTGGTGTTAGTATTTTATTGTGAAGAAATAATGTAAGGATGTACGTGCTTTAAAATCTGGTCTTATGGTTCTTAGTAACCAGTAAAAAATATTAATTCTCAAATCTAGCATAGTTAGAAGCATGGAAAAATAATTTTGATTGTTTTTTTTAAATTGAAGCCATTCTTTTTTCTTTATAACCTATAACTATTATGTTTCTAGCATATGTTTCTAACTATTAGGTTTCTAACATTATAACCTGTAACTCTTATGTTTCTAACACTGTCTTCCTCATCACCCTGGATGAAAGCCTGGGAGACAACTACTACTTTTTGTGGCCCTGTCATTTACCAAGTCCTGTTCATTCACCTTTTCATCCTTCTTGAGCCTATTGTAGTTTTAGGGCATTATTACATCTGAGGCTGAGATTATTTCTGTAATCTTATAGTTGGTCTTCTCTCTCTCTCTCCATCGTATATTGCTGTAGAATAGCATTTTACATGTCTGATTATGTTGCTTCTGTTTTTAAACATAGTTGAGGGGGCTCTCAGTGATCCATAGCAAAGAATACAGAGTTGGGAGTATGACACGGGGGCCTCCATACCTCCATACATTTACCTTTTTATTCTTCCCTTCCATTACACCCTAAGCCATCCGTCATATGCATCTAGAATGGTGTTAGTTATGTACTGTCCTTGAAAGAATTGAGAAAATAGTGCTGAAGTCAGTTTCTGTTTTGTGTAGTTCAGACGGATAACCCCAGTTGAGAGAGGCTGTAGTCATTTGTGTACATGTTCCAATCTCCCACTTGACTGACTGTAAGCTCCTTGAAGACCAGCTGTGTATTGTAGTCACTGCTGTATTCACGCAGTGTTTGTGTGTATAACCGTTCTGTAAGTGATGAATTGTCTAATTTGACTTCGTTGCATTTAGAGTTATACTGAGATGATAATGTAGCATGCCCAGGGATTCATTTAATAAAGAGCTTTAGGGATTAGTTTTAAGATAAATCTAGAGGCCATATTTCTTTAGGGTAAAATAAGTTGAAGTATTCCAGGCTTTCATAAGACAATGCCAGTATTCAGTTCTTCCTGGAATCACAAGCTTGAAGCATCTTTTTAATTTGCATCCCATAGGTCCTTTTCTTTTACCTTTGCTGAAACTGTCTTTCCCCATGTAGGACTTTGCTCTGGTAACCTGCAGTGAGTAAACTGAACACAAACTCGTTTTTCTAGTGCCGGTGAGTCAAGAACAGGAGGGGATGGGTGCCTTGACTCTGTGATTAAGAAGTCTTACTGTGGTTAGAGTTAATGTGGTTTCAATAAAAGTGTTTGCATCGCTCTCAAAACCATATGTGAGCTGAAATTTCCTGTTAATAAGATCTATATTTATGCTGATAAAAATCACTTGATAAGAAAGCGGATTTTAGGGGCTAGAAATTACCTACCTTAAACAAGGTATGAAGTTAACTTCGTGTTCATTTTTAAAGGCTATTTAAGTAGCGCTATAGTGTTGCAGCAGTAATGCCTGCTTACATGACATCAGTCTCTTCAGTTCTTTACATCATGACATTTTGTCTAGATTTTGGTCTGATAAAGAGTTAAGACTTTCAGATGTTTGGGATACTGATTGGGGCATACAAAATAACCCTGCTGACCTTAATATTAAAGTAATAATAGGTTGTCATTTCATGCTATGTCAGATAACTATCCAGTGAGAAACTGAGCCATCTGTGAAAATGCTGTGTAGGATTTCCTGTTGAACATGAGTCTATATATGTACCCGTTTAAAATTAATAAGATACTGAAAGGGTAGCATAGCATCATTCAGCCAAGTCAGTTTAGGAAAGGGTACTGCTTATTTGCAGAGGATGCTGGAGAAATTTACTAAAATTAAATGAGTATTAATATGTTAATACTAAGTTATAATTGCAAAATGAGTATCACATCTATAGAAGCACATCTTGAAATACAGGTTGACTCACTTTCTCTTTCCTTTTAAATTTTTTTTCTTTTTAAGAATTAATTTCAAATACTTGTCTGTTATAAGACAAATTATACAGAAGGAAGTGTGTGCAAAAGAAAGGAGATAGAACCATTTGTTCTTCCTTTTTTTTTTCCTTTATCACTTTCCTGAGATAATCAATTTTAACAGGTTGGTATGTATCCTTTGACACCTTTTTCTAATCTCATTTGTTTGAGTATATGCTTTTTTCCCCCTTTTATAAACTGCAAAATGTTATTTCACAATTAGTTTCTTTTAATTTAACAGTATACTGAGGACAGCTTTTCAGCTCAATACTTTTCAATCTCATTCTGATTAAATGATGTGTTCTTAAGTGAAGTTTAGTGGAGCTTTAATCTAGGCTCATGAAATATCAAAACTTGATGTTGTATTAGCTTAGAGTTGGTGTTAAGTTTCTGCTAAGACCTGGAACCTATCTTTCACAAGTATTTTTAGGTGTCGTGCTTTATTTCAGCGTGTTCAAAGTCTGGTGATACGATGCTCTTGTCTTGCAGTTGATCATCTTGTTGGTTTGTTTTTGTTTTGGATATGCCTAAGAAATAGTGCAGGACTCCTACAAACGTCTCTTTTCTTCTGTGTTCCGTGTGTGATTATTTTTCCTGCAACTTCAATTACAACTTAGTTTTTTGTATACTTCTACACTAATTGTGGGGGGGAAGTGTCATAAACTATTTGTAGACTTGCAGCTTGACAAAAAACTACTCTCTTAGGCGTATATGAGCTGTCTTACTTAATAAATGCATGGACAGGCCCACTTGGAGATTTGCTGAAATTCCGTGTCCAAAAGCAAAAAGGAAAGGAAGGGGAGAAGGAAAAAAAAATTCAAAGCTTTACCCAAAGCTTAAAACTACTGAAAGCTATATATTAAAGTTAATAATGAAAGCACTTTATTTCTAAAGATGACTTCCATTTAATTTTTAAAATCTTGAGTTCTGTTTTCCTTTGGACTCTGGAGGGCCCCATCTTCCAGTTTACAAATGGAACTGATGCCTGTAGAACAGAGTACATAATTTCTCCTTTTTTCTTGTCTGGCGAGGAGAGGAAAGATTGTAAGAAGGGACTTTGCTTTTCTCTCAATTCTTTATTTCCTGGACCTCATTGTAGATCTCTTCCTTCATTCCTAGTTACTTCATCACTGTCAAATCTTTTCTGTTAATCTGAGATAATAAAAGTGAAAGAGCCCATTTGTTAGTGAAAGCTGCTTGTATCACATAGGCTGGTGGGTGTTCGGGTTTGTTTGTGTGGTTTCAGCTCATCCACTGATCTAATGCCTGAGTGCCCGCTTTGTGCCAGGCATCATGCTGCTGGGTAGTGGCGAGCAGCAGAGGGACAGTTCTTGCTGGCCCTTTTGAAGCCCACAGTTAATATGTAAGTGAACAAAAAATAGGTTGGTTGGTTGGTTGTTTGACTTTGCAGCTTGGAAGTGAAAGGTAAAGGTTGTAAGAAAGGAGTTGCTTCAACAATTTTGGTCAGAGGTGGAGGAGAAGAGGAGAAATGTCTGACTCCAGTTCTGTAGTGACTGGAAGCCACACCCGGAGTGCCTGTCTAATGTTAAGTGCTCAAAACATGCTAGCTGTTATTACTAACAGAGTAGCAACTTGAAAATTGTACTCAGAAGGTATCATATTTATTGAAGCCATTGTAAATATGTATTTATATGTCAATACTTTGAAATTAGTGCAATGAAAGATTTCATTTTGAGTACTCTGTCAAGGACTACACAGAGCCCTTTTTTTACACTGATCAATCTTTCCACACCCCATGATACAGGTTCTGTTTTATTAAATCCATTTCATAGATAAGCAAGGCACAGATAGGTTGAAGTGTCTTGGCCTGGTGTCAGTCTGCTGAGTGGTAAAGTCTGGGCATTTAAACCCAAGGATTATTATTCATTGAAGTAATTTTAATAGAATGGCTTATTTCAGTAAATAATTGGGGGGGCATAAAAAACTGAAGTAGGATAAAGGGAGGGATCAGTATATAAATTATATTTAAAAGTTTTTATTGTACATATAGCCTTGTTGATAAACATAACCATTTTATCACATCACAATTTATATAATGGATCCTTTTCCTTTTTTTCAGCTTTACTTGCAGAATACAAATGCTAAAATAAATAAAAATAAAATTTCTTTTACCAAACCTGACGCTTCTGAGCAGTGGCCAGAAGGAGAATGGATATCCCTTACATCTCATTCAGACTTTTAAACCCCATTGCTAGCCACCCTGAGGAGCTACCTTCCTCTTAGGGAACTTACTCAGAATCCTGTTTCATCCACCTTGGTCTGTCTTTGCCTTGCTTTCAGGAGTTAGATGAGAGAAGTGGAGGAAGTAGGAGTTGATATATCACAATGGAATTTTGAAGATCTAATTGGATAGAATGATGGCTGTGCATTTGGCAGTATCAGTATTATTGAATCTGTTAATGTATAATGTCTTGCTCTCCCTAGCTCAGAAGCATTTGTTCTGATATACACACTATATTACTTCTTTATAGATTCTATTTCAGTCCACTTGGCAATAGTCTTTTTTAAAATTAGCAATTGTAAAATTTCTTAGAGCATGAGATAATTAGATGACTAAGATGAGACAAATTCAGAGTTTGTCAGTCTTCAAATACTTTGGGTTGGGGGGGGTCTTTAAATCTTCTTGATCGTCCTAAGAAGATATTTAGTGAGGTATCGAAAAATATATATATATATAAATCTTAAATGGTTTAAATAGTAAATAAGAAAATTTATAGTATATGTCATATATGTTTGTTTATAATATATAAATGAACCAAAATCCGTATTTCTAGAAAGATTTCTTTGTGTTCCTGTTCTATACATCTAACTGCCTACTAAACATTAGCACTTAGATGTCTCCAAGCACTTAACATTCTGTGGTAATGAGCTCTCCAAACCGGGTTCTCAGTAAATAGAACCAGTAACCATTTGGTGGCACAAGTCAGAAATTTAGGGTGTATCCAGTACCATTTTCCCACCTCATCTGTCTCCCTCAAGTACTTACTGCATTTTCAAGGACGCTCTCCTTAGGAAAATCTTCTCTTATTTAACATGCCCGTGGAAGTCCGCTTTCACCTTACAGGTGCTGAAGGTACTGAATTCCTTTGTACTGCTCTTACTTTAAATTACGCATTCATCAGTATGGTGTCTTTGACTAGTCTTCCTTCCCCCACACTACAGTAAGCACCATGAGAACCTGGGTAGTCAGTGCCTGGCACAACTAGGCACTCAGTAAAGATTTGTTGAGTGAATGGAGAAGTTCTATTCATTCTTTTTTGATGTTTGGCAATATAGTTAAATTTCTTTACCCCTTAAGGAATAAGCACAAGTCTCTTTCTCAAACAGCAGCCTAATCACTTGACATTAAAGTGCTGATTTGGTTTTCAGTGTTATCTCCAGTTATAGCACATGATACTCAAGTTTCATTTTCCATGTTGTGAATACAGATGGTTTATTTGGTTACTTTTTATCTATGTATTTCAATGATTTAATTTTTTTGGATTCTTTTTTGACCCTTTTATTTTGTAACATAGTTTACACATTGAGGCCTGTTCTTGGCGTCTCTTGTTTAGCTTGATCATTCTCTGACTTACTCTGATGTTCATTTGTTGGGAAGTATATTGAGCAGAGATACCCTTTTTGGTAAGATGCATGGATAGCACCTACTTGCATAGTGTTATAGTGGCAGGTTTATCTCTGCAGTACCTGTAATGGAAACAAAACCTGAGAGATACGTAGGCCTTGGGAACCTGAAGTCTAGCTATTCATTTGGCATGTATTTCTTTCAAGGGATGAATTTTACTCTGGAGTACTGATGAGATGTTTTGATAGTAGGATTAGCTAAGCCTTTTAGATGAATTATAAATAATCCTGAATCATTATCACAAGAGAAAATCAAGAAGGAAGCAAAACTAGTTAAACTAATAGTACAGATAAAGGAGTTATCAAATTTTTTTTGTCAGTGCTATTCTCTGTATAAATATTGTAGAAATACTGGAAATGGCAGATATACTCAATGATTGGAGGGATTTGAAGCCTCCTTTTGCATTGGTGACAGTCTTTCTCTTAATTTTAAATTTAGGCCCTATTTTAGGATGACTGGGAAAATGAAAATCTTGTTCTCTATCAGTATCTGAGTGTCCTCAGACTGAAAAATATGTATGGATACTTGTTCCCAGGGCCACCACTTCTTGACTTCTTCACTCTTGATGTGGCTAGTAAGTCAGCAATGGGCCTGGCCTGTCACTATATTCTACTTAATTCTCATTTTTTAATTCTTCCCATCTTATTTTCTTACCCTAGTATATTATGTTGCACACACAAAGACACTAGAAACATTCTTCTATTACGATTCTACTATCTTCCATGAAAAGGGAGTGAGGCAGTTCAGGAAATAGGAGATTTTAGAGATTCTTAAAACAACTGCGAGAGTGTGGGCCGAGGAACTTATTCTAGTTACATAAAAATTTCTTCTCTGCTGCTTCTAGTTTTTGTTAAAGGCAATACTGCCCTCTGGTGTCCAGAAGCCAATTGCAACGCATATTTTCTTAATTAAATTGCTCATTTTACTCTTCCAGTTTAGACTTTAGAACTTCTTAGAAAAACAAGTAACAATTATTTAAGATTCGGTGTAGTTTATTTGCTAGCTTGAAGTTCATTGGATCAGGTAATTTGGGCTCATACTAGACTCGTCTATATAATAATGCCCCTCATCTGAAAGGTAATACCCAAGTTTTTGTTTGTTTGATATTGCTTTCCTCTCTTTATAAGGAAAGTGTTCCCAATTCTCATTTTAAAAATATGATACATTGGATCATTGCCAACTTTTAAAAAGCTAAATCATTTTTCTCCTTCCTTCACTTTTGTAACTGATGTGTCATTTTTCATTTCATTCTGGATATAAATCGTAATTTCTTTTGCCTGTGTTTTTTCTTCACAAGCACGCCTTTCATATAATGATAGAGGTAAGATGCATCGATGTTTGTTTTATGGTTGTGGACTTTTTGTGGACGCATATTAACATTTTGTTCTTAGATTTTTGTTGTTGTTGTCGCTTTATTGTGCATCCTTTATAAATTTATGTTATGAATTTTGTTTTTACCACTCTTAGTATTAAAAACATGATTGATTTGCTACCGTAATAGTTTGGTTTTCAAGGAGTTGTTAACCGCATTTATACTTTCCTGGGTTGGAATGTAGAAACAACTGTTTTTAGTTGATGAGATGTTAACACCTAATGGCTAGTATGTCACTAGCTTAAATGTCAGCAAATGCTGGCATTTTTACCAGGAGCTGACTTTCTGGTGAAACCCATTATCCTTTAATGTGAAATCGGTATTTTCAGATAGTTTCTTTCATCCTTAGCCTCCTCATCAAACGGGCTAGCAGGAGAAGTATAAGTTGATCTTTTGCTCTCTAGAGATTGAAGGCTTTATTTTAGATTAGAATTCACCCTTCTCACCTGAGAACTCAGAAGAAATCAAATGATCACAGACTACTTAGCAGCTCTTGACTTCTGCTAATTTATTCCAGTCTTGAGTACAGTAATTCTATTGGGTAGGGTGTTGGGATGGGGGCACGGTTTTCAGTGATTCTCAACATGATGTATTCGGACGGAGTAACTGTCATATACAAGTGGGTAAAGAAGAGCTGTAAGCGGAGGCACGTTCTACTGCGTGTCTTCTTAGCAGTGTAACACGGCGTGGGGATTGCAAGAGAACTGGAGACTTAGGAAAAGTTTTCAGGGATTCCCCAGTCCTTAACGGTTGATCCCCCAAAGCTGGTTTTCTGTGTAGCAGGGCAAAGTCGTGTTTTATGATAATATCAGAACATTGCTGTCATTATGAAGTTCAAGCCTGAATTTGTCTCGCCAGGTGTTGATATGTTTTAAAAGTATAAATCTTTATTCCTAGAATCAAATACAGTTGATCCTTAAAAAATGCAGGGTTTAGGGGTGCCAGTGCCATGCACAGTCAAACCTACGTATAACTTTTTACTCCCCCAAAACTTCACTAAGTTTTGTGACTAATAACACAAATGGTTGATTAACATATATTTGTATGTTATAATATAGTGTATTCTTAAAGTAAGCTAGAGAAAAGAAAATGTTATTAAAATCATAACGAAGAGAAGATACATTTACAGTACTGACTGTATTGTATTTATTAGGAAAAAATGCACATAGAAGTGGACCCCTGAAGTTCAAACCCATGTTGTTCAAGGGTGAACTGCATTGAGTTTCTTGTGGGTAAATTAGTATAATGATGCTCATAATTTCAGATATTCTCAGAGGGATAAGTAAAAGCCAGATATTAGCGATGCAGTTAAAGCTTCCTATAAATTTCATGAAGAACTGAAAAGTATGATATAGAATATTCTAGTAATTTTTCATTAAAAAAGCAAAAAGTTATATTAATTGGCATTATGTATTTCATAGTTATGATCTGTATTTTAGTTACTCATTTTGAGTCTCACCTTTTAAGTATTATAGAATATTATTTAAAAACACATAACATATTTCTAAGCGTTTGACATTCTATAGGAATGTGCCTTTGTAGACCTTTTCCTCACCCTTTAAAAATTCACCAGTATTCTTACTTTTAACAACAGCCTGTTTTCAGGCTGTTATGATATAAAGCTGAGTAGAATGGTAATATCATTAGGAGAGTGATCTAGGATTTTTTACTGATAATGGTAGCTTAGAAACTTGCCAAACAAAGACTTGGAAACTTATGGGAACCTTGAGGTTTATTTGTGCATTTGGAAAATATTCAGTGATCTTTTTCCTCTAAATATAGACATTGAAAGTTACTGTATGTTTCCTAAAATTAAGGTTAATATTATATTAAAATTGTATTTTGAAATGCTGACGTAGTCTTAATTTGAGAAGTGAATTAAGTCCTCTGAATCCTGTTTTATAGACTGCATCATATCCATGTGGTTGGTACACTTTAGAACACAGATGGGTAATGTCATATGTTATCAAGAGACATTATCAATTTATATAAAAGTTACTAAACATCTTAAAGTTAAGAGCCATTTTCTTCTTTACCTGGTAATTTTGCCTCTTCCGCTTTCAGCTCTTACCTGCATACTTTAGTTTTTGGTATCCCTGTTTTGAAAACTTGACATTTCTGACTTAGTTCTAAAGAAGGGGGGGAATCATTGATTTTAACTTCGTAGTTAAATTTTTTCAGATTGAACTTTTTCTGTTAGCATGATTATTTTATGCAGTAATCTAATAATTCTTGGACTTGGAGCAAGAGTGGTTTCCTCTGTCTCTGCAGTCTTGAAAACAAGACTAGTTTTCAACCTTGTTTCCTCCCGTCTCCACATCCACATCCGCGGCCCACTCCTGTCAGTAGCATCTCTTATTACAGGTATAAATGACCAGTCGAGCAATGAGATAGGCTGGGTTTAAGTTTGATAAAACCTCTCCCTAGATTCTTGTGTCCCTTCCTACTGGGAATCCTAACTTTAGGGGCCGTACTTCTCTAAGATTTGTATCTGACTTTCTGGACTCATCACTCTGTTAAACTACAACACTCTTAATTCTGCTACAACCTTTCATCTTTCGATCCTGTGAAGGCAAAGCAACTTTTTGTAGACCTTTTAAAAATAAATATCTGAGGTTGAAATGAGTCACAGGAAGTTTTCTGGTTTATCTTACTATTTTAAAGTAGGAATTCTCAAGCCATTTTATAAAGGGTTGCCTACAAAGAAATTGTACGTTTGTCCTCTTTAATACCTTGCAGTGTTTCTATTTTTGAGGTCTTTCTAATGTAGATGTCAACTTTTTAAAATCTTGAGTGACTCTGGTGGGCTGAATAACGCCTAAAGGGAGCACTGACAGTCTTGGGGCATAAGAAGAGGGGATTTTTTTCTGAAAAGGGGAGGAAAGGGAGAGGGAGATGCATTGATACAGGATGACATACTATTTCCAAGCAACTTAGATGCCACCCAGTGTCACAGTGTCTATTGCTGTTGCCACAGAAATTTTAGTTCTTTCTTATAATACTCATTATGCAGCCCTTCATACATTTTTATTACTTTTCTCTGGAAGCTTTTCAAAAGGCTTCCTACATCTTGTTTTAGTTGCAGATATTGAACTGATTACAATGCTTCCAGTGAGGGGTTGCCTTTCTGCTTTGTATAGGAAGGATGCCTTTGTGTTTTGTAAATGTCGTACCCCTATTTATATGCTATTTTTGCTCCATTTTCAAAATTAACTATAGCAGTACCCTTCTCTTTCATTTATCTTACCATCTACTATGATGAACACTCATTTTCTGGATTATAATTTGTAATTTCTTTGCCAATCAGACTAATAATTTTTATCTCAGGTCAATTTGGGGAAGTAATTATAAGCAAAGGGATAGTTAATAGGTTGAAAAATTAGAACGCATAGAAGAGTTTGGCTATTAACATTTATTTTATGTGCTTTGTATTTGATACACTTATCTGCAATGTCTTTGAGAATGATTGTGTGCATTTCTGAGATTAATGAAGAAAAGATTTAAAGATAAACAGTCACTGGAGGAAGTAGTGGATTTTGAGGAGTGTTTTCCTTTGAGAAACAGCCATAATTTGCTGTTGCTGGCACTTTTAAAATCCTCATCTTCTAATGAAGTATCAGCTGGATGAAATGGTTGAAATACTGTTAGTAATATCCTAAAGGTCACAGAAGATCTTAGTCCAGAAAATTAGTGAGACTGACTCAAAATGATTTGAGGTCATTTCTCCTGCTGTTCTTATATAGCAATAGTGCTGAATGTTATTATGAAAACCCTCAATTCAAGTGGCTTGCCTTACGATCACTATAAATAATTGGCAATGCTTGAGAACTCAGTTTTGGCAAGATTGAAGTTAGTGTCATTTGTATGTGTTTCCTGTTTCTGTCAATTGATTCCTCAGTATACTCACTTTTTTCCTTAAATTTAGCATTGATCTGTATCATGTGCTGCTTTCTAATACTATTATTATTGTTTATCTGTAGGACCCAGGACCACCCCCACCTTCTCCATTACTAGGTTTGAAGCCACTGCAGTTATTAGAAGTGAAAGCAAGAGGAAGATTTGGTTGTGTGTGGAAAGCCCAGCTGCTCAATGAGTACGTGGCTGTGAAAATATTTCCAATACAGGTATGTTATTGCATATATTTTGTAAAAGACACAACTGGCTCGGTTTTCATAATTCAGAAACAGTCCGAAAACACAAACCATATGTTTCCAGATGGCTCTTTGTGATATTGAAGAAAGCGGTTAGCCCTTTTGTCTGCCTTCTCATCTGAGAAATAGAACTCATGGTACAGCAGTCATTATGTCTGTTTGGAACAGTGAAATTCCAGTGAATGAACCTATAGGAGATCTTTGGCCAATAAAAATACTATAGGAATGCGAAGTGAAGATGAGTATTCCAGTAATAGAATTTCGGTGGTTAGCTTTTAATTATCCCCTGGACATTATCAGAAAACAGAAGAAGGAAAGAATGGCATACTTGTTTCAGAGTTGTTTAGAGGTATATTACCAGACTGATCCATTTTTGTCTTACTTTGAGTGCTCATGTAATCATTTCAGATTTTGTTTGGTGAATTTTCAGAGGCAGTGAATCAAGATTCCAAATAATTGGTTTCCTGTTGACTTGTTTTTCTTTTAAAGGGGGCTGACCTCATAAAACCTTGGTCTAACGCACCTCTGAGCTGTTCTTATGTTTTGTTTGAGTCCGTCGGTGGTATGGATCTATGATGATTTCTGTATCCCTGTCTCTTGCTTTACGCCCCTCGAGCTGAGAATGCATTGTGTGCTCTTGCAGTCCTGCTTGGGTTTGGTGACAGAGTGGGTCTGCCTTATTCCAGAGTTATGGTGTCAGTTTTCTGTGTCTTTATGTACCTAGCTTTTATCTTTCTTCCCTCCTCTAAAGCCTCTTAGAGTTTGTGAAGAATGTTATTAGTATTATTTTTTTTGGTAGCAATGCAGGTACTTTAAAACTATAGTTCTCAGAGGAAGAGTCTAGTCTGTTCTGCTAAGATTGACAAATTCACGGTTCTTCTTTCAGTGTGGGAAGAAGCTTAAAAATTAGAAAGGCCTTTGGATATTAACATAAGGGTAACAACAGCAAGAGTAATAGTAGCTAATATTTTATTGAATGCTTCTTATTGTCAGGAAGAGGTGTTTACATAGGCGTACTCAGTGATAGGTGTCAGTGTATTACTCATACAGAGAAAATAACACACAGTATACATATAATACAACCACCCTGTGGGGCAGACACTATAGTCCCTGTTTTGCTAACGAGGAAACTGAATGTCACTTGGCAAAGGTTCTTAAGATAGTTTGGATCCAGAGGGTTCCTAACCGTTATGCTATGGTGCCTCCTGCTTTCATTATTCTTCCATTGTGAAGAGAAACTAATCCTTTGTAAGTAGACATGCAGTAGGCACGGGTCACAGGTGCAAATGAGTATATAGCGTTTTAAATTATTGTATTGCCTATTGCGCTCCCTGTTGAGCTTTCATTGACTTTGCAGGGTATTCTCAACATTTTGTTAAGAACGTTTGATACAGTGTTAGTCTTTGAACAAAAAAATTGTTTTCTACTGAGATGAAGTCATTCTACCTGAAATTCGTATCTCAGGGAGATTATTCTGAACAAACACAACTTCACACCATGATGAAATGACACTGTATTACGAAATTGTTAGCAGAATGTGTTGCCATCGTTAGATACAGATGTGCAGCATTTCCCATGATTATTCCTGGATTTACAAACTGGAAACAGAAAAGTATGTCTCAGGGAATGGGGCAGGGCAGGCATTTGTCATAGAGTTGTTACCTTATTCTTAGATTTATGAAGAAATAAGACAAAAACAAACCAAAGAATCTTTTCATGCTTAGCTTTATTTTTAAATTTTGCCTTAGAATCTACTCGAGTAATCTCTTAGATGTGGTTTATTTGCCTGTGTTATTTGCACTCTTACTACTCTTTCTTTTTAACTCTAGGACAAACAATCATGGCAAAATGAATATGAAGTTTATAGTTTACCTGGAATGAAGCATGAGAACATATTACAGTTCATTGGTGCGGAAAAACGAGGCACCAGTGTTGACGTGGACCTTTGGCTAATCACAGCATTTCATGAAAAGGTAAAACTACCTTCCGTTTTAACTCGGGAAAGTCAGGGTTGGTTTACCTACTTGATGTTGGCTACAAATCCCTCAGACTTGTTCTTTCTGGGAATAGTATGTTGTTATAGTTGGTTAATATTTATAAATAAAAGTCCTTTAAAAACTAATTTATTTTAATAAAAGAGCAAAGTTGGCAACTTTTTCACCTAATCCTCTGCTATATATAAAACCAGTCTTTCGTCCCTTATTTCTCGTGCTCCAGTTACCTCTCTTACAAGTAATTATTTCAGTGTTGCCGGTGCTTAGTCATTTTCATTTATCATTCATTTATCATTCATGATCCGTCTTGATTATGTGGACAATTTTTTAGGTTGAATTTTGTTTCTTAAAACTCTTTAATTAGGGTAGCCTAGTGATAAAACTAAAGTCAGGAGATTTATCTGCTCTTTGATCTGTTACTAATCTGTAGAGTAATTATCACCAAAACACAGTTGCTGTTTTTCCTCACTTTTTCTACTTTCGGAGTTAGTATGAAAGGACATGTTACTGAAATAGGAAATTGTGTTCTCCTTGGCATCAGTTTCATCATTGTCAGATACAAGGTGGCTCTTAAACTTCTCTAAATTCTTGACCAGAAGGGTAGCAGTAATCTCTAGAGGAAGATTCTGACATAGCTGCTTATATGTCTTAATTTTGTGTTTTCCTAGTCCTATGATATAACTAACATCTTTGTAGTCAGTATATTTTAACTTTTTAAATATTTTCCTGAACTTTAGATTTTCAAAAAAAATTTTTTTTAAACTTCTGCCTTCAAAATGGGAGGAAATTGACTATGCCTTGTAGCAAATCTTTAAAGATTAGAGGTATTCCATTCTAGTCAAATGTTTACTAATGTGAAACTTGAACCATTCCAGAAAGATTGCTTTTTTGGGGGATATTATTATTCAATAAAGTAAAGATATGTTGCCTTCCATAATCTCTTAAAAGTAAAAAGGAAAGTTCTCCATGTCATATGGCTTTTGTCCACAGCATAAGTTGTTTTCTTCCCCCCTTTTCTTTAGGGTTCACTGTCAGACTTTCTTAAGGCTAATGTGGTCTCTTGGAATGAATTGTGTCATATTGCAGAAACCATGGCTAGAGGATTGGCATATTTGCATGAGGATATACCTGGCCTGAAAGATGGCCACAAACCCGCCATATCTCACAGGTACAGCTAAATTTATATTATTTTCCCAAATAATTCAGTATTTATTATTTAAACTTTTAATCTGTGCAAAATTTATTTTCCCCCTAATTACCTAATCATGCTAGAGGAGGCAGTTGATTTTCATTTGTTTTTCAAATTAGCTTTGAGATTGGCCAGGAGGTATTTTGGGTAATGTATATATTTAATATCATTAGCAAAGTTTAATTACGGACCTCTGTTTTAATTTTTCTCATTTCTGAAAGCATGGTTAAGAGTGAAAATGTATTTTGTCTATCTCAAAGGAAAAAGAAATTTGTTTTGCATCAAAAGATGATTTACTTCAGTGATAACTGTAAGATGTAATTAAGGAGACACTTTGAGTATCTTTTTTTCTTGTGTTTGTAATGACCATGTGATCATTACCTGAGCTGAGGTGGAGGGAGGCATCATTTGAATTGGCCTTGAAGCAATAGTACTTGAACCCAATAGTTGTCATACCCTCAAAAGGGAAAATGTTAGTTCTTTTCAACATGGGATCAGTTTGCCATTGTGTATTCAATTTATAGATAGTGGTTTTAGAAACAGACCCATAAATACAGAGAACAAACTGATGGCTGGCAGAGAGGGTGGGAGTGGGAGTGTGGACAAAATGGGTGAAGGGGAGTGGGATATGAGTTTCCATTTATGGAGTAAATAAGTCATGCAGATAAAAGGTAAAACATTAGGGAATATTATTAACGGTTTTGTAGGGTAACAGATAGTAACCGCACTTGTGAGCACAGCATAACGTATAGACTTGTTGAATCACCATGTTGTACGCTTGAAACTAACATTGTGTGTCTGTTATATACTCCAGTTAAAAAAAGATGGTTGCTTTAAAAGTAGGTATGAGACGATTCATTTAACAGATAATTAATTGAGTGCCACCAGTTGGTGTTTTAGGTTGGTGGGAGGCATTGCTTTTAATCCAAATCTCATATAGATTCTGATTTTGCAAACCTTTAATGACTTCCGCCTCAGAAACAGCTCCCCTTTTTTCTCACCTTCCTGCATGCAGTCTGTCTCTTCCTGGATTTTTGCTCACCTCACCTAGTCCTATAGAGAACTAATCCTTTGGCACCCCCAAAGGTTATTAGGAGTAGGGTCCCTAAAAATCTTTTGAGGCTAAAACTGATTGGTTTTTGCAGCATTTGTGGGTGTCTGCCTGTGTCTCCTCTGTCCCACTCTTGGTCTCTGTGTGCACATAAATTTAAGCACTGCTCATGGCATAGACGTATGTAGCTAGAGTACAGTAATCTCTAGGATGAACCAGTTGAAGCTAGTGTATAAAAGAGGTTATCTGATTGCTTTAAAATGGTTACTCTTTTCAGAACACCAGGATCTAGCTGGAACAGTTTGTTTATGGTGAAAATTTTCTGATACACCTTCCTAGAGATGTTTTTCTACAACAAAGCTGATGAATCTAAGAACCCCTAAAATAAGGGACTGTTCTAATATGTAGGCCTGTACCATTAGACAAAAGGCCCCAATTCATTTTATTTGAATATTCTTTCAGTTTGGTTTCTTAAATTTCAAGTTGCAATGGGAGTTTCCAACTATAAACTCTGAAATACTCATTTTACCTTAAAAACCCAGCAATTTTATGATTGGTAGGTAGGAATGAATAGATCACATGTAGGCTAGACAGTATTTTTGGAATAGCAGCTCTTTATAAAACTGCTTTATGGAGAAAGTTCCTTCTTATTGTCCATGTTATAAATAGGAGTTTGTCACTCTGCTCTTGTGCTTCAAGCTTTTTTCCCTCCTTTTTCCTGTTTATCATACTTCTGTAGTGTTTTCTCCTTCTTTCCCACTTTCAGTGAAAATTTTTAAAAGATAAGTTGTTTAATTTGAATACTTTGTCTATCTTTCTATTTGTAAGGGACATCAAAAGTAAAAATGTGCTGTTGAAAAACAACCTGACAGCTTGCATTGCTGACTTTGGGTTGGCGTTAAAATTTGAAGCTGGCAAGTCTGCAGGTGATACCCATGGACAGGTAAGGATGGTAACTATAAACTGTAAGAAAAAATAATCTTGTCCCATATTTTCTTAGAATAGCTTATCTAGATTGAATTGATCTAAAATTACTGTGATGGTTATTAAATCAGCATCTAATATAAAATGACTCTCTTAAAAAAGTACTATGTTAAATTTGCTGAGGAAGATATTTTCACGTGGTGGTGGAGGACTGTTAGGAACTCAGGTGGTTTAGATCAAGTCATGAAACAACCCAGACATGTGTCTTGGGATTGTGTTTTTAAAACTGATCAAGTTAGACTCCAAGACATTTATATAGACCTCATTCTTAGGGAGTCCTTAGTAATAATGCAGTTTTAATTTGTTAATTCTTTCATCATCCTAAGAGGAATGGCAGAATAATCAGTTACTATTCATGCTACTATGTTTTAGTATCTATTGTCTGATTTTTCCACACAACGATTACAGTTTCTTGCTTCTTGGTCTTTAGTGCTTCATTAACTCTTTAACCAACTTTATAGCTTTTCTTTGAATTATCTCCAGAGTTCAGAGCACAGTGGAAATCTTTAGGAAAGCCGAATAAAGGAAAAACATTATCCGTACATTTTATTCTCAGAAACTGTGAGGCGAGGAAAGGTGCTTTCATGCCTACAAGATCACTTTTTTATTAAGAAAACCAGTTTGGCCTGAAAAGTGACATTTCCTTACAAAGTTGGCATGATTATTTCTTTATCTTTCAAATCATGGAAATTATTTGGTCATCTAATTCTAAGCTTTGGTTTTTCCCAGCATATCCTATTGACCTTCAAGAATAGTTATTAAAGAATCACAGCATAACAAATTTTAGGAATACCGACTGATGATAAAAGAATTTCGTTCACAGCAGTGGTCAGCAGTCAGAGTTCTAGAAGAGTTGACACCAAATGTGTTTGGGAATGAAGGCATTCTTATGGAGTATATGATGGAGGTGGGAAACTGTGCAGGAGGCCTAGGGACAAACATCTGAGGTGACTGTGTGATCATCATAAAACTAAATTAGGGGAACAGTTTAATCCTCTCGCACCTCATAACCTCCCCCCCCCTTAAGAAAAAACTGGGGACTTATTCCTATCTTTTACTGCCCTCTCAATTGGTTTACATGAGGAGGTAAAAATAATTTACTTACATCACTTGGTTCCTAGGCTTTAGATTTCATGGACCAGAAAATTTCAAAATTCATGTTATTGTACATTTTATATATTGCAAAGAAAGAACAGTGGAGAAAAATAAGATTTTTATCTTATTAATTCACAAAAGAGAGGACATTTTACACAAGAAGGCTGTTGTCACTTTATAAGAAAAGTACTTTGGATGGCATACATTCATCTTTAGGAGAAAAGTAAACTTTTGAGAAATGCTTGCTTATAGTACAGTTAAAGGAGCAAAAGAAGCAGAGCCACTATTCTTTTCTCTAAAGTGTTCTCCTTATTAAATGAATTAAAAACTTGCACCTTGGCTTCTTGGTGATCTATTCCTTTTTTTTAAGACATTTCTATTATATGTGTGTTCTCAGATAATTGTCTGACTTCTAGGCTAGAGATCAGTCACCTGAGGAGAGAGCTTTTTGAAATACCATTCTCGGCCACTCCCTAGATCTCCAAAAACTCAATTACAGTATGATCCACCCAGCTATCCTATAAGAATTTTTTAAGCATTCATATGTGAATATAGTCAAGCACCAACCAAAGCTAGCTGTAGTAGCTTAGTAACCATAGTTACGATACTAAGAAATACCAAATTGCTAGGGACAGATATAAATAAAGAATGCCAAGACAGAATTCATGAATAAATAAATATGTAGACTTTGTAGAAACAGAACTTTTAAAAGTTTATCCATTCTTTGCTTGGCTAATTCTTTTTAAGTTTTATGTTACTACTTTTTGTTGATACAGAGCAAGAGAAATCTCCCAAAAGGAGTATTTTTTTTTTTAAAGACACATTTCAAACAGGATGCAAAGTTTCAATTGAGAAATAGTTTTCTTGTCCTTGTCTGCAACAAAACCACCATTGTTTTTGTGATTACTTGCAGAAGGGGGAAAAAATTCGAAGCCAACGCCAGCATAATGTCTGCCGATATTATTTATTAAGTGTACCCAGAAAGAATCTCAGTATATGTACTGCTTTGTTCCTTGCTGTACAGTGTTTTTGGAAATTCTTCCTTATCAGTTCAGATTTACCTCATGGTTTTTTAAGAGCTGCATAGTACTCTGTTTAAAGTCTCTACTGATGGAAACTTCCCATTTCCAGTGTCTTGGCTGTTATTACTTGAATAGTGTTCCTTGACTCTGTAGTCTGGTGGTCATAATTTAGTTACCTCACCTGATATGATAGCAGACCACATTTGGTTTTGATTCTTTTTACAAAATGTTTGTAAAGTTAATGAATGAGTACTGTTTGCTTTCACCATCTTTTTCAGGTTGGTACCCGGAGGTATATGGCTCCAGAGGTATTAGAGGGTGCTATAAACTTCCAAAGGGATGCATTTTTGAGGATAGATATGTACGCCATGGGACTAGTCCTATGGGAACTGGCTTCTCGCTGTACTGCCGCAGATGGTAAGGGAAAACATATTTTTTTTAAAAGATATGCCTCTTGCCTACTACATATATATGAAAAGGGATGATTATACTCAAAAGGTAATATTTCAACGTACAAAAATTTTTTTTTTAAGTAGCCTCCAAGAGGTAGTGCTTAAAGAGAATCCAGGAGGCAGGGACGGGGCAGGCTGGAGAGGGAAGGTGTGGGCATGCCCTGATCTTACAACCATGTAGTATTGCCAGGTACTTTGCACTAGGCACTTCTCATACCTTTACCTGATTTCCTAAAACTCCTTTGGAGATATATTAAGTTTTATACATGAGCAATCTGAGGCTCAAATTTTGAGTAGAAATTAAGCAGATTGCCAGTTTTAGCTTCAAGGAGGTAAATGGCGAAACCTCGATTTGAGACTCTGATCCCAATGCAGTCGGACAGGGCTACTACTTTGGTAGGTCCTGCAGGTCCTGCCTGCCCCCAGCTTGTAAAGTCAACTCTTGGCAAGAGGAGATAAATGAGGAGTTGGGGGATTTTCCCTCCCAGGACACTCAAGGCTGAGTCTATTCATCACTCCCGTAATGTCAACATATACCTAACCAGATTGAATTTCCAGTGCATCCCTCCACGACCCAAAATTGAGAATGCCTTTGGTTATACCACAGGTTAAATTCTGCCTCCTTAGAGCCTTGAGAGTCTGAGCTGATGTAGATGTTACTATGAACTCTAGTTATATTCTCTCGCCCACCTTGGTTCTAAAGGATTCTTATTCTTTGTTTTCGTTGTGTAAGTCCTTGTTCAAGTCCTCTAAATATTTGCACTGATCGATTGATTATAAGCTTGCATATTGTTTTCCTGGTGTGACAAAATTATAGTGTGCTAGGTATTGTCTTTAGTGCCTCTCAGAAGGTCTCCATTCTCTTCACTTGTGTTACAGCACTTTGTTTTAGACGTGAAAATATAAAGCAGACATCTTGACAAATGTAAATTAGCTTGATCCTTTTTTTTTAAATTTATAATTACCTAAAAACTTCCTGCAGATTATGAGAAGACCATAGAAGAAATTGTGTAGAATATTTAAACCAGCTGAAGGTATATTTATAATACTTTGTTTTCTGAGTCCTGTAATGGTGTCTCAGTATAGGACAGACTACCTCTGGTGTATGAAATTTGATTTGGGGTACTGTGCTTTTAAAGAGAACTTAGTAGAGTGTGCTCAGGAACGGACAGTTATTCATTCTTCTAGGACTGGGGGTTTGGCACGCTGGTGGATGCAGACCTAAGAAAGTCTGAAGCAGTTTAAGTTTAGATGTAATTCTAGCTTAGAAGTCTGTAGGAAGAATATGCTGTTCAGTGTAGTTTGGCTCAAAGTGGAAGGGGAAGTACATTTATTATGTGCATTTATGGAAGCAGAAATAGGTTTGGATGGCAGATGTTACAGGAAAATATATTTTGTAAGAACTTTAATAATGTGAATTCTCCAAAGCCAACCATTAGATATGGTATCATAGGGCATATGTAAGGCCCTGCCCTTAAGCAATGTATAGTTTAATTAAGGGGATAAAATATATCCTGGACAATTGGCTCTAGAGTAAGGTAAGTGTGAACTGTCTAGCTCTGTGCTCAGTACATAGATAATAAATTATTTTCAATGAGTGTAATACCTGAGGAATATAAAAGAGGGTTATGGGAGTTTAGAGGAGTGACAAATGCTTTGTTTTGGGGTAGAGTGGTTATCAGGGAAGTTTTTATGAAAAATGAAAAGGACAGATGCTGTTATTTCTAAAATGCTTTGCATGTACTATGAAATAATTGCAGAGTTGGGGATTTCTGACCCTTAAGTCAGGAATTGGGGCAGGAGGGACAGTGTGAACATTGCTAAAGTTGATAGCTAACTGTTGATGGTTAAGTTCAGTGACTCTCAGACTTCAATGTGTACTTAACTCCTGATAAAGTTCATGTTCTGACTCTGGGGTGGGCCTGATACTTACCATTTCTTGTAGGCCACCTACCAGTCAGTGCCAGTGCTGCTGAGCTGTGGATCAGACCACATTTTGAGTAGCAAGAATTCAACAGACACTTTAGAACGTCAGTGCTCTGAGTCACTGGAAGTGCTTAAGCAGAGACGGACTATCCAGGCATCAAGGAGTCTTCCATTTAGAAAGGGTGCAGTTGGATGTTCTCCTTCATGATTCATTGTTTATAACTTCTATCCTAATCCAGGAGTAGGAGTATCTCTACAGGGTTTAGGTCTATATACAGACCCTTTACATGAAACTGCTCTTTAGTGAACGCTTTCTGTCAAGGGCAGACAGTACAGTGATTGAAAACACAGGCTTTAGCGGCAGAGATGGATTCAAATTCCAACTCTACCGCTTAACAGCTGTGGGCCCTTGTGCAAATTATGGAATTTTTCTGAGCTTCTATCTGTAAAATAGAGTCATGTCACCTTCACTCTGTGGAGGTGTAAAAGGGAAGGAAATAACATGTGAAGTTCCTAGTCAGGGTAAGTGCTTATTAAATATTAGTATTAACTCGTAACTGCATTTTCCTATTTGAGTATGCCTAAGAAAAAAGGAACCATTTATTTTGTTGAATAAATTTTGTCTGTGAAGGCACATTCCTGAAGGCTTGCAGGGAACCCTATTTGGAGTGTGCTTGTGATTTTTTTTAAGAATCATTTTTGGCAGCTTCTGGGAGGGCAGAGGTGTGACTCTGAGGTACGTAATTCCTCATGCAGAACGTGTAGAGGGTAAGGATTTCACAGAATAAAGATGGTTATGAGAGACTGGCCCACAGATTGCCAGATGGAAGCACCACTATTTCTAGTCTGATTTGAATTGTAAGAAGTACTTAAAGGGATACTATAGCCTTGATTTGCAAATATTGTTGGTTCCCTGTGGTCCTGTCTATATGTGGAGATAGGCATTCCTCATACGGTAGATGAGAAAGCTCCTTACACAAACTTAGCAGGCTTATATGTCAAATTGTAGAGTTTTTGATTTCTCCTAAATTAGCATTTGGGTCATGCTGTGGTAGAAGTAGTTGAGAGTCTGTTTCTCTCCTGTCATTATAGCATTTAACAGTTGGAAAAAGGTGATACAGAGTATGTTTCAGAAAGGTTGTTCCAGTTCGGAAGTCAAGAAGATTTGAATTATTTTTTTTTCCATTTCAGGACCTGTAGATGAATACATGTTGCCATTTGAGGAGGAAATTGGCCAGCATCCATCTCTTGAAGACATGCAGGAAGTTGTTGTGCATAAAAAAAAGAGGCCTGTTTTAAGAGATTATTGGCAGAAACATGCTGTAAGTTACAGTTAGCTTTTCATTTGAAATTCCAATAAAATGCTTTTCAGAGGAATGATTCTAGTAGCTCTGCACACTTCTCTTCTGGGACGATTTTCTGGGGAGGTTATCTTTGTACAGGATATTGTCTAGAGTTCTACAAACAATAGAATTTTAGAGCTATGAGGGAAGATGGTGAAGTCATAAAACTGAAGGGGCTCGCCCTGCTATGGTCCTGTGTTTGTCTCTTGTTTGGAAAGCCTCCCAGGGAAAGGAGTACCTGACTCTTGAGCGTGTGGATAGGTGGGTAATCTTGATGATCACCAGCTTCCCGTTAAGATGCTATTTTTTAAAAGTAAAGAAGTTTTCTGCTCTCCATGTTTTTGATTTCGGATCGGACATTGTTCAGATTCGTAAGAATGCTCTAAAACCTAGAGACTTAAGTAGGTGAAGAATGGAACACTATTGCCCTGGTTATTTTGGTCCAAATATAACTGGAAACATGGATAAAACCAGGTGGAGAATCTCAAGGATACTTTTCTAACCTTTTTTTCTATTTAACTGCAAGACAGAAATGCTATATTAACTAAGAAAACAATAAAAACTGGCAAAAAAAAAAAAAAAAAAAACCCACAAAAAACCTTGGTTTTGAGTCCAGATCAGGGGTTAGCATCGAACTGACTTGGTTTATAAGCAATGGGGAATAAAAAAACCTGCCTACCTCCTGTGATAGTCTCGTGCGCTGTAAGAAGTTTGATTTTTCTTAGTGCTTTTCTTCCATTTCCTGCATACAATATTCATAAGTGAATGGTGACACACAACATCAGACTTGGCTAATCTTGGAACTCTGACTCAAAAAAACAGCAGTTTCTTTATGGACATTTTACTGTTTCCTAATAAATAGAAAACAAAATCTGCTATGGTGTTTGAACATGTTTTTCCTTTTCAGGGAATGGCAATGCTCTGTGAAACGATAGAAGAATGTTGGGATCACGATGCAGAAGCCAGGTTATCAGCTGGATGTGTAGGTGAAAGAATCACTCAGATGCAAAGACTAACAAATATCATTACCACAGAGGACATTGTAACAGTGGTCACGATGGTGACAAACGTTGACTTTCCTCCCAAAGAATCTAGTCTATGATGGTTGCACCATGCGTACACAGTGCGGAACAGGACTCTGAACTGGAGCTACTAAGCTAACGAAACTGCTTACAGTTTATTTTCTGTGAGAGATGAGTAGGAGGTCTCCTGGACCTGTCAGAAAGAAGACCCTCATTTAAAAATGTGGCTCTGGGAGACTTACGGCATTGCCTGCGGCAGAGATGCGAAGGACACGAGGCTTAGAAAAGTTGCAGGCTCTATAAAGAAACTTTTGACGAAGTGTACATGAAGAACGTAGCCCTCTCCAAATCAAGGATCTTTTGGACCTGGCTGATCAAGTGTTTGAAAACTGACATCAGATTTCTTAATGTCTGTCAGAAGACACTAATTCCTTAAATGAACTACTGCTATTTTTTTTTAAATCAAAAACTTTTCATTTCAGATTTTAAAAAGGGTAACTTGTTTTTATTGCATTTGCTGTTGTGTTTCTATAAATGACTATTGTAATGCCAATATGACACAGCTTGTGAATGTTTAGTGTGCTGCTGTTCTGTGTACATAAAGTCATCAAAGTGGGGTACAGTAAAGAGGCTTCCAAGCATTACTTTAACCTCCCTCAACAAGGTATACCTCAGTTCCACGGTTGCTAAATTATAAAATTGAAAACACTAACAAAATTTGAATAATAAATTGATCCATGTTTTGTAACAAGGTATTTCAAATTCACTGTGTTATTTAAGAAAAAAAGGTAAGCTATGCTTAGTGCCAACACTAAGTGGCCATTCATAAAGCAGTGTTTCAGCTTTTCTTGTGCTAGCTTGTAATTTAAGGAAAAAAAGTGCTGTTTTTTGAAATGAAAAAATGTCATTTTCCCCTTCTTCCCATGTTTTAAAGCTTCATCTTCTATCCAGTTCCCAAATTATTGCATACTTACCTAAGTATTTTTTTTTTAGGTGTGCCGTGTTTGGGGAATATTTGAAAATTTAAAGCATGATTTAAATTTTTTAAAGTGAGCTGTGACACTGGAAAGCTCTTCGTTTTTATTCTTTTAAAATAGATTTTTGTTTTCCTATTTATATATGTAAAATTGTAGTGTATTTCTTTTCACCAAACAGTGTGTGGGACATTCTTAATCACTGTTTAAGGATCACCTCAGGAAGTGTCATTACCCAGAATTCCTCACTCTCTGCTTTGAGACTTGTAACTTTATCACTATATTTCTGCTTGGTGCCATCTTGTCAGAGTAATATTTGATGTCTGTGATATGTAAAGAATTATCCTAGGATAGAGGTTTTAAATTTTAAGCACAGATTTCAGATGTTACTGCTTTAAAAAATCAGGGATAACAAGTTAAACTTATAAACTTAAAATATGCAATGACATTTAGAGGTAACCGATGTTGATATAGGTAATCTAGCCTAGTCTCCTCCCGCAAATTGCTTTCACAGCTATGATTTTTAGGATAGTTCATATCTTATCCTTGATAAGAAAATGGAACTGATGGTAGGCAGGTGCCAAAGTGCTTTTCAAAACAATACTGCATTAGAATATAATTGGATTGTTCCTCAAATTTATATAGGCCAAAGTAAAACAGTAATTTCCCAAATTTCCAGATTACTGACCAACAAATAGCCAGTATTATGCTATGTACTTTTGTCAGGTCATTTGAAAATTCATACATTGATTTTATAAAAGAATTTTTTACATGTCACTACCAGGAGCTCACTGTGAATGTATTAACTTCAAATGGCTACTTAACCACACAGTACACTACATTTTACATATAATGTGCACTTAATCTCTGGGAATAATAAATTATATTATTTATAAATGATGCATAGGTCAACAGACTCTAAAGCAGGGAGGGAAAGAAGAGTAATAGCATTGTTGTCTGTGTGCCACACACCATGCAGAAGACCTTTGTGCTCTTGGGTCACATATGTACCCAAGTTTTCATTGTATTCCTAAGAATTCCCTTTTCAATGTTGAGTTCACCTCTTTATTTCAAAAAGTACTTGACATCTCAATTGATTTGGTTTAACTTCCACTTTGAAACTGATCAAGATGGGAAAGTGACAATGTTCACTGATGGAAATTGTCAATCTCCTGAAGACTAAGTTCTACCTGTTCTAAACATTTAATCCTATTTTTAAAAGTAAGAAAAACAAATCAAAACAAAAACAAGGAATATTATGATGAATGTTCGGCTTATGTGAGCACTAGTGATAAATTTTATAAGATCAGTTATTCAAAAGATAGTTTTCTCTTCATGTTAGAAAAAATTTTTAGAAATCCTGGGTATTGTACTTAACTCTAGCTAACCAACTTTAAGACTTGTATCCTTTTGAAAACTATATTAATAGAAAAACACTTTTTATAAGCAGTAAAATAAGAATGTTCCAGTGACTACCTGTCCTGATACCTAGTCTTGTTAAAACTTTCATTTGCAGGGCATTTTAATGTTTGGTTTACAGTCAGCGCAGAGTGGGCAAGCTTACAAAAAAGTTTGAGCTAGGGATACTGAAAGAAAGATCAAAGAATGAGAAAAACGATGACTTCTTTGTTTTGGGGTGAACTGAGACCCCAATTATTTTTCCTCATGTGTATGGTGCTCCTTCTGATTCGTCTTGTATTTTGCCTTTCTGACACCCATCAGAACTGCTGCTCTAACTTCCACTCTTCACCTTGCCCAAATCTCCGTGTAAGGAATGCTTTATGATCAACCGCCATAGGACTGACGGATCAACCAGTGTTTGGCTTTATTCGAAGTCTCTGCCCTGCACAGCTCTTGTATGTATTTTAGATGCTAGGAAGTTTTTAGCATGTGAAGTGTGACTCTCGTTTGAATGTTAATTACAGGTACCTTGTGAATTCCAGAACAGAGACTGTGCCTCAAAATTGTTGGTCCCATGAACTTGCACTATCTTTCATGGTGATGTTTTGAAAATAAGATCAGGAAAAACCCCAACAAGTTTTGAATTGAAAAATAGAATCATCTATCATGAAGTTTAAAAAGAACCTCTTCTTCCTCCTTTCCTCAGTCCTAAGTAACAGCTACATTTAACTAAAATGCAGGCGGATAGAGGAAAAAACACCCTGGCCAGATGATTAGTTTAAGTGGAATTAAACTTACTATTAAAAAAGAAAATGCTTCTTCACAAATATTTTCCAGTTTCTCTTTTTTACCTTTTTAAAAAATTACTTTTTAGAAACATTTGGTATGATGTGCATAAAATTATTTACCGATTTATGGGCAAAATGATACAAAAGTAGCATCTTGATTGAACATCATTTACCTCAGATACTCAACCAGCAGTACATTTTTTATGCAGTCTCAATCCATATCCTATTTGTTACCTCTCAAAATATTGGTAAGCAATTATTTTAGCTTTACTCTGTACGTCTTGTCAGTGTTTTGGGCACAGGTTGTTGTACTACTGTCAAATTGTACTTGCTATTTTTTTCTGCAAGTATTTAACAAAAAGCTAAAAAAAAAAAAAAAACCCATAAAACCCCACCTTGGATAAGTGATTGTTAAATACTGTACAATAAAATGTATGCTATCCCCATTCCATCCCCGAGTTAAATAAAAAAAATGAATATGGTATATTATTTGCTTATGCCGTTTTTCTTTAGCTATACATTGTTCTTAAAGGGAACAGTAGCTTTTTCATTTATGGCAAGGCTCACACCTTGAGATATGCAAGAATGGGGATAGTGGTGAAAGAAGTTTGTCAAGGGTGGCGCTTCCCCCCTTTACTGTCTAAGCAGACTGTATTCGCAAAGTATGTATGTTAGTCCTGCCAGTTTTAGGAAACCAGAGGCTAGCAGCCATTAGTTACACCTTGTCTTTTCATATGGAAACAGAAAAATGTGGCTTAGGAAATAGTCATCAAAGATACAAACCACACTTCCTAAGGATGTTAACTGACCTACTGATTCAAGGGAAGAATTCTGGTATTTTTCACTTAGAGTAATTGTCAAGGAAGCTAGCTTTCATTCACATTTTTAATGTTGCCAAGGCTTTTGTTTATCCTGTGGCTTTCAAAAGAAAGGGGATGGAAAACCCCACGGTGGGAGCACTGTCACAGTTCACACCAGTGGGATTCTCAATATTTTTTAAGGTACAGGTGAAGGAAAGAACGCTTAGGTAACGGTGGTTTGAAAGAACATGCACACCTTCTAAACCAAGTGAAAATGTAAACTATGGTGGAGTATGCATTGAATCTCTACCAAAAAACTGAAATTGTTTTCCAGAGCATGTTCTGCAAAACGGATTCTTTGGGAAGTTAATACATAGTATATCCTCAACATACATAGCATTAGGATACCGTCAGTTTGGACCAGCAAGTTTTAACTCCTCAGAGCCATTCGCATGCACTGCACATGAACTGGGGGTGTGGGGTGGTTCTGAAGAGCATCCTCTTTTGGATAGGGTACTTGGAGGGGTTACATGAGTCAAAACTGCACTGAAGCCTCTAACACTCTTCACCTGTTGTGCTAACCTTTTTTCTAATTTAAGAATTGTTTCACTGAAAATGAAAACCCACCCTGCTACTTAGAGTTTTATAATCTGTACACTGGGTGCTGATGGATCTTCTGCAGGTCTTCTGTAACCAGGAAGGCAGATGTGAGCTTTTGGCCTTTTAGTGGCATCTTAAGCTAATGATTTGCAATCTTGAAATCAAGTTTTTTAGATGCTTTTCACAGTGAGTGCCTTTAAAGCAGATAATACTTCCCTAAAATAGTTCAGAAAATTTTCTTAAAGGGAAAACTTTAGCTCAAGTGTAAAATCCCTGCTTCCAGTAATAGTGATGCTACCATGCTAAGTATTTTGGTAAAACTATCCCCTAAAAATCTGCAGACTATTGCAGAGAACCAGTATGCAAGCCTTACCTTTACTGAGACACTGCTGAAAAGTAAATGACAGTGATCTGAAGACTTAGAAGGCAGGGAAGAACAGCTACGTCTGCAAAAAAATAGGTTGAACTGAAGAGCTACCTTTTTACGCACAGAAATATTAGATAAATCATTTCTTAGAGCATACTTTAAAAAATACGTGGCAAGAACCTGTTAATGAATTTTAGCTCTTGATATTGGGGCTTTGGTGTCAGTCAAACCTGAGTTGATTTCCAGGGTCTGTCGTCAATCATTCTCTACCTGCGTGATTCTGAACACTGCCACTGCTATGTTAGTTTTCTCAACTGTAAATAACACTCCCTGAATATCACAGGGCGTTTGATAGTTAAACGGATTATGAACTACACAAGGATAGGGACTGTCTTTTGAAAACAATATGCAATCAAATATTCCTGAATAAAGTCATTAACACTTAGCAAATGCTTATTAAATTTCATTTTAAACAGATACCTGAAATAGTTCCTGGACTCCTGAATTTATAAGGTGAGCATTTCTACATTCCCTTTAAGGATTTACTTTTTGATACAAATAAGTTTAGTCAATAGTGCCAAACACTTCCATTAATTGAGGGAATGTTTTTCCAGGCATTTCCTAAAGTCCCTGTTAAAAAGACAAATTCTGATCTGATAGGCCCAAGAGTTTGTGGGGTTTTTTTGTTTTGTTTTGTTTTTTTAACATTTCACGAAATCTTTAATGAAACTGGGAAGAATGTGCTTTTTAAAAAAATTCTACAAGGGATTCTTCCGTAGGTGATATGAGTAAGTACCACCTTTTGAGAGGCCTGGAAGAAATTCATGTTCAAACTTTTCTCCTTTTTCTTCCATGTGAACTACCTTCTGGCCAAACTAGAAGACCTGGGTCTGGGATAGAATCCAAAATTTCCATGGATGGAGAAAAAAAAAATGCAGCACCTCCCAGTGGACCAACAGATTACTCACTACACCTCAACTCTTCCCATTGTTTCTTTACTGCTTTAGGATTTGTAAAAACACTTGGCTGCTGGGTTGAAATAAACTCTTCAAATATACCGCATAAATACTTGACAAGTGTTAAATAAGCATATGGTTCATTCCCTAAAACAGTCACATTTATTTCTTTGAACTGCTACTTACAACATAATCTCAATCACTGGAATTATAAATCCTGTAACTGCTCACGATTCAAAGGCAAGACACAGCCAAGACACTACACGTGTAACAGTCTCCCACAAATACAAAAATACAGATTTATAAATATTAAGAAAATGTAATAACATATCTTGTTAAAGGACAATAGCTTTGAGTTCCTTACAGAATAATGCCTGAAACTTTGTAACTGAAGCCGCTGGTTATATTCATAACCAGCTTAGTGAGGATGTTGCCCACTGCCTAACATCTGTAGGACAGTTGGGGTATTTCTGCAAAGCATTCATAATTTGAGTATTATCCAAAAGTAGTTTCATTAGCTGGTACTCTCTCTGTGTATTTACCGAAGTCCTTTCCATGGGCCTTATTAATTCTAATTGTTGTAAGTGTTCAAATGCCTGGAAGATGAAAGAAATAGTTTAGGTTGAATAGGGGAAGTAAAATAATAACGTTAATCCAGAGAACAACTAGGGTTGTGGTAACTATAGAACAGAGTGCCAGGAAACAAAACTTAACAGAAATCAGTAGGGATTGAAAACAACTCTCATCGACCTCATAAAAACTTCATCTATCAGGTGAAGCAGTGTCAACATACAGTTGTCTGTCCCTGCACTGTTGAATGTGAACAGGGCAAACTCCAATTCAGTCTGCACAATATGGTTTTTCTTCCAAACCTCATTCTGTATCATACCACTTGCTAGTACTTAAGGGAAGGGCTTCTAGTTCTCTCTAGAAAAACCTAACATCTGCTAAGACCAGTACTTTTAACTAATTACCTAGGTTATTCAAATTTGCATTTACATTCTCCTTCTAGTTTCGTAAGACTTTGCTACGTAGAAGGTTAATACTACTACAAAAAAAGCCCGAGGCAGGAAATACCCCTAGGAATACACCAAGCCTGTTCAGCTGACCTTATAAATAAACGATTCAGCAGAGTGGTATGGGCATGAAGGAAAGAAGACAGGATCCTTTTTCCCTAAGAAGTCTGAAGAGCATGCCACAACCTGTCAAAAAGTCCCTTTCTTCCATCCTCCCCACTTAAAAGGGTTGATTACTATCTGTTTCCTCTCACTTCTAATATTCATGTATTATGTCTTTTCTAACCCTGATTGTTGTTTTAGGTATTTTATTAGCGTATGAAAAAAAGGAAACCATTAAATCATGACATAGTAACCATTAAATATTGACACAGTGAAATAGATTCTGGAGTCTTCTATTCTTACAACCACATTGTAAAAAATATCATTGGACTATATTCTTTATGTATCATAAAAAGTCTTCTGATGAAAAGAGAAATAACTCAGATACCATTTCTGAAGAAGAAAATACCAGAGGCTGCAGGTATTATTGGGGCTGAATAAAATTGACATTTACAATTTTTCTAGGCAGCAAAATACTTTATTTAAAATGGAGAAACAAGCAGGTACAAAATACAAATCACTCACAAGAACTGAAATGTTCATGTAACCCTTTGTACTCATACAACCTCCACAAACTATGACTATCAGACAGACATAGACATTAGGAAAGGGAAAACACCAGCCTCTAGTAGGATAAATACTTTCCCTGTTGTTCTGAAGAAATGGTAATGGCCTGTACTCACATTTTTATTTGGTACAAGAAATCAAATTCTGACCACTAAGGCCTATAAAAAATGATAAAGGACTTACGGGCGTACTGCTAGAAAGAAAAGAAGAGAGAGAGAGAGAGAGAGGGAAGGAAGGGAAGGAGGGGGATGTTTTGCTCCATAAAGTCCTCTAGAGCTGCATGGTCCAGTAAGGTAACCACAGAGGACTACTGCTCTCTGTGGAACTTGATTTTTAATTTTACTTATTAATTTTAACTTAAAATTTGATACTCGAGTCAATTAGAAAATTTTATGTTAGTTTGGAACAATTCAGAATGTAAATCTACTTTAGCTACAAATTGTATGAAATCTAAAGAGCAAGTATTTCCAATGAATATTTAGTGAATTAAGATGTGTTTTAAGTGTAAACACACATGAAATTTCAAAAACTTAATACAAAAGAAAATAAAGTAGTTCACTAATAATTTTCTGTATCGATTATAGATTAAAATGTTTTTGGTATATTAGGGTTAAATAAAATTTATCATTAAAGTTAATTTCACCTTTTTTAACTTTTTTGTTCCTACCAGAGAATCCAAAATTACACTATGTGGCTCACGCATATTTCTAGTGGACAACGGCAGACTCTAATGAAGTTCCTCAAGTTTTAAAACTCATGACTTAACCAACCGTTAATAAAACTTTGTATGCCCTCACCCACCCATATTTTATCCTTTAGTTTCTTAATGGCTAATATCTGCATTTTGTCTTTTTACTGCTAAGATTATAAAACCAGCCCTTGGGTTGTAAAGGGAATGAATTTTACTGATGAACTGTAATGTAAATTCTTTGCACCATGCAGTGCTAGAAACAGACAGTAGAGGGCAGTAAACTTGCACAAACTGAGGAAAAAACTGGCTGCTTTAGAATTATTCAAACATTTCATTTTGAGATTTTTGTCTATTATGCAAAAAATCTCTATGATAAATACCTAATGTTTCAAAATTAATAAGAGTTCAACTATTATACAAACTGGATGTAAAAATATACTTGTAGGCAGAAAAATAACAGTGAACTTAAATCTTACCTTCATGACAACAGGTTTCTCAAAATTATAAACAGAATGGGCCTTCCTTTGAACAAACTTCTGAAACTCTGGACAGAAAGCAATAACATTAACACCCTCAAATAAGCAGTGAGGTACAGTTAGAAAGAAACAAAAGTCTCATCTCACCATTATAGACCATTTGAAAATTAAAGGGCTCCTCTTCATATATGTCATTTAAATGTTTCATTGCTATTATAAGACAGATTTCCAAGACTGACAGACCTACGGTAAAAGGAAAACAAATTATGAGTTGTATGTTAAATTACTGATCCATAAGATTGAAATAACTGTCCTCCAAAGAGAATGATAAAGTGAAAGACCATGGTTTTAAGGGGTGACAGGAGATCAAGACCTCCCCCAGGTTCAAACGTGTTTCAGTTACTATTACTTCTACAATCCTAAGCGAACTGCTCAACCTTCCTGGGCTGAGCTTTCATATAAGCAAACTAAGAATCTTCTTAAGCTTACAGAGATGTTACAAGGAATAGAGAGAATATTATCAAGCACTTATCACATGGCCCATAATAAACATAAACTGACACTGCAATTATGTATTTTATTTTTTAAAATTTTATTTATTTGAAAGTGCGAGAGAGAAGCAGGTTCCCCACAGAGCAAGGAGCCCGATCCAGGGCTCGATCCCAGGACCCTGAAATCATGACCTAAGCCAGGCAGATGCTTAAGACACTGAGCCACCCAGGTGCCCCTGCAATTAGGTACTTTAAATCACAGGGGGTCCTTGATTATTCAGAGAAACCCTAAACATTTGGTCATTATATCTAATTTTTTTTTTCCCCTGGAGAGAAGAAAAATTCATTAGATTCTTAAAAGGGATAGTGAACCTTCAATGCCAAGGTTCTTTAGTAGCACTTGATGCAATGTGAACGCCTGCAATACAAGTCTCAGCTGGATTTCCAATGTAGTAAGGGAGGCAGAGCATCAAGATTCCTTCACTTGAAATGGGAGTGACAATACCTTTTGCACGGCTTAGTTAAAGGCTGCCTGGGTATAAAAGTATTCTGTTATACCCGATGTTAAGTGTAATTTTGAAAGAATTCCATTATATTAACTTAAACTTAAAAAAAATAAAGCATGCTTCTCACCATGTACAATATTTGCTTTAGAGTCCATGCTACACAACTGGTTTGCCTCCATCAGATCTGCTGCAGTCACAAACGGGTGTGATGTCGTTACGCGATTTAAAGCGAGCATCTAGGGAAATGTGGATCAGAAAAACATTTACATGTTTACTTAGGCATTCTGGAGATATTACTGGACAAAACTTCTTAATTTGGAGTCTATTCTTATGGGAGAATTAATACTAATGCTTGGGAAAGGTATTCTCATACTTGGCACTATTAAAATATAGTATTTCAATACATATGCTATGTAACTCTATAGATGTGAAGCATAAAAAAAAAGTTCTTGCTTTCTCTACCTCTTTCCACTTGCATATCTTACTTACAATTCCTCAAAAGAAAAACACTTAATAAAGGAGTTGAGCAAGAAGAGATCCAAAATAGGTAAGAATGCTATTCAAAGGTTATTTTGATTTCATGGGAAGTACCTGAGCTCACTTCCTCCCACGGACACAAGACTGCAACGACATACAAAGCAACTCTGAGAATGCTCTGAAAACTAGCAGCAGAGGATTTTGTGTGTGTTTGTGTATGTGTGTGTGTGTGTGCAGCTGACGATATTTTAAAAAGCCACATTGACAAGGGTAAGAAGAGGCAGAGATGTGGTTAGGGTAGGAACCAAAAATAGCCAGTGCAGCAACCCACAGCAGGAGATGTGGAGGTCCTTCTTGAGAAGTGAGGGGTTCAAACCCTACATTGGACACCCTCTGCCTTGGGTATCTGCACCAGGAAGATGAGCCCCCATCATGTCTGGCTTTGAAAATCAGTGGGGCTTAATTCTGGGAGAGCCAGAGGGACTACAGGAAATGGAGACTCCATTCTTACAGGGCCCACACACAATTTCAATTGCTCAGAGGCGGAAGTTTGAAAAACGTCTGGGCCATACATGAAGGTCTGCTGACTAATTTAAGGTATACACAGTGCTGGCGGGACAGGGATCTGTAGAAGCTTCCTTTGGGAATGGAAGTGCTGAGAGCACTATTTTTCCTGTTTTCCTTCAGCCAAGCTAGTTAGATGCTTCCAAGACCCAGTTGTGACACTATCTATCTACCATATTAGCACCACTGTCTATGCCAGGGGCATTCCCTGTGGAACTGCACTATACGACTCCACCCACCTGGTCCGTACCCCTTCCAAATAAGTCCTACCCAAGGGAAGGGGAGCCAACCCCACCTACTAGCAAGCACACGAGAGTCATGGTGGGATCTCACAATGAGCCACAAAGGGGGTGCCCCACCCACCGGCCCTCAGCAGCTGTAAAGGGCTCTCTCAGCCACCGGGGCTGGGGCCAGCTCCACACACTGGTGTGCCTGCAATAGTTGTGATGAGGCATTGCCACCATTTGGGCCAGGAACCAGCCCTAACAAGTGTGCCCTCAGCAGTACTGGCCCAGTGATGAGAGAGGTGCAAGCAGCCCAAATGAAACAGCCCTGAAGCTCCAGGTTCTAGTGACCCGAAAGGATTGTACTTCTGGGTTCCAGAGGATACCCTACACAAGGCCATTACTTTCAAGACCAGGAGATGCAGCTATCTAATATAAACAAACACAAAGTCTGATAAAATGAAGAGCCAGAAGAGTATGTTCCAAATGACAAAAGACAAAACTTCAGAAAAAGAACTAAATGATGGAGTTATTTAAGCAATCTGACTGACAAAGATGTCAAAATAATGGTCATAAAGATAATCACCAAACTTGGGAGACAAGCAGATGAGCTTAGAACTTCAATGAAGAGATAAGAAATATAAAAAAGAATCAATCACAGCTGAAGAATGCAATAACTGAAATGAACAACAGATTAAAAAATGCAGAAGCATGGATCAGCAATCTGGAAGACAAGGTAATGGGAAGGACCCAAGCTGTATAGCAAAGAAGAAAAAGAATTAAAAAAATGAGGATATGTTAAGGGACCACTAGGTCAACACCAAGCATACTGACGTTCACATTACAGTAGGAGTCTCAGAAGAAAAAGAAAGAGAGTAAGGAACAGAAAACTTATTTGAAGAAATGACAGCTGAAAACTTCCCTAACCTGGGGAAGGAAACAGACATCCAGGTCCAGGAAGTACAGAAAGCCCCAAAGATGATGAATCCAAGGAGGTCTACAACAAGATACATAATATTCAAAGTGCTTAAAGGAAAAAACCTACAACCAAGAATATTCTACATAGCAAAATTACCATTCAGAACTGAAGGAGAGAAAAAAGTTTCCAAGATAAGGAATTCATCACCACTGAACCAGCCTTACAAGAAATGTTAAAGGAACTTCTTTAAGAGAAAAAGAAAAGGCCTTAAGAGGAAATTAAAAAATTATGAAAGAAAAAATTTCACTAGTAAAAGCAAACATATAGTAAAGGGAGGAGAGCGATCAGTTATAAAGCTTATAGGAAGATTAAAGAGTAATAAAATCAACTATAGCTTAGTTAAGGCACCACTAAATAAAAGTATGTAAAACATGAGATCAAATACATAAAATGTGAGAATGGGATGAGAGTAAACATTTAATGCTTTTAAAATGTTTTGTTTGTTTCTTATGTAGGATCCATGCCCAGTGTGGTGACCAATGCGGGGCTTGAACTCACAACCCTGAGATCGAGAACTGAGCCAGGATCAAGAGTTGGACATTTGACTGAGCCACCCAGGCGCCCCTAAAATGCTTTTGACTTTAAGCAATTACCAACTTAAAATAGACTGCTAACATACAGTGTTATATATATATGAACCTCATGGTAACCAAAACCCAACAACTTACAACAGATACACAAAAAATAAAGAGAAAGGAATCCAAACATAATACTAAAGAAAATCATATAATCACAAGAGATGAGAGCAAGGAAGAAAGGAACAGAAAAGAACTACAAAAACAACCAGAAAACAATGAAAGGACAATAAGTACATACCTATCAATAACCACTTTTAATGTTAATGGACTAAATGCTCCAATCAATCTAATTCTTGTTTCCACTCAGGTTGTGATCTTAGGGTCCTGAGATCAAGCCCCCGTCGTGCTCCCCGCTCAGCGTGGTCTGCTTGAGATCCTCTCTTCCTCTGCCCCTCCCACTCGTGCTCACACCCTCTCTCTCTCTCAAATATATTAATCTTTAAAAAATAATTAAAAACTCCCAAGAAATAAAATTCTAGGACCAGATGGCTTCACAGGTGAATTCTCCCAAACATTCAAAAAGTTAATACCTATACTTCTCAAACTATTCCAAAATTGAAGAGGAAGGAATGGCTACAAGGCCAGCATTAGCCTGATACCAAAACCACTATAAAAACAGAAAATTACAGGCCAATATTCCCAATGAACACAGATGCAAGTATCTTCAACAAAATATTAGCAAACTGAATACAATACATTAAAAGGATCATTCATCATGATCAAGTGGGATTTACTCCAGGGATGCAATGATGGTTCAATATCCACAAATCAATCAGCACGATGCACCACATTAACAAAACAAGGCATGAAAATCATATAATCATCACAACAGATGCAGAAAAGCTTAGAAAATTCAAAATCCATTCATGATAAAAGCACTTAACAAAGTTACATAGAAGGAACATACCTCAATACAATAAAGACCATCCATACATGAAAACCCACAGCCAGCATCATAAAAGCTGAAAGCTTTTCCTTAAAGATCAGGAACAAAACAAGGATGCAGACTCTCACACTTTTAATCAACATGCTACTGGAAGTCCTAACTGCAGCAATCAGACAAGAAATAAAAGACATCCAAAGTGTTTAAGGAAGAAGTAAAACTGTCACTATTTGCAGATGACATAATATTAGGAATAATATTAGGATAGGAAATCCTAAAGACTTCACCAATAAAAACACTAGAACTAACGAATACTTCAGGTAAAGTTGCAGGATACAAAATTAATATACAGAAACCTGCTGTGTTTTTGTAGATTTATAACAAGCTAGAAGAAAGAGAAATTAAGAAAACAATCCTATTTACAACTGCATCAAAAAGAATAAAATATCTAGAAATAAATTTAACCAACCAATGAGGTGAAAAACCTTTCCTCTAAAACCTGATTAAACACTGATTAAAGAAATTGAGGCTAACACAAATAAATGGAAAAACATATGATGCTCATGGACTGGAAGAACTAATACTGTTTATGTTTGTTCTACCCTAAGCAATCTATAGATTCAATATAATCTCTATCAAAATACCAACAGCATTTTCCACAGAACTAGAACAAATAATCCTAAAATTTGTAGGAAACCACAAAGGACCCTGGAAAAGCCAAAGTGATCTATCGTCAGAAAGAACAAAGCTGGAAATATCACATTCCCATATTTCAAACTATACTACAAAGCTATAGCAATCAAAACAGTATGTTATTGGCATGGAAATAAGACATAGGTCAATGGAACAGAATAGTGAAACCAAAAATAAAGCCACACATTTATTGTCAATTAATCTATGACAAAAAAGCCAAGAATATATAATGGGGAAAAGATAGTCTTCCATAAATATATAATGGGGAAAAGATGGTGCTGGGAAAACTGGACAGCTATATGCGAAAGAATGAAACTGGACCACTATCTTACATCATACATAAAAATAAACCCAAAATGAACCAAAGACCTAAATTAAGGACTGAAACCATAAAACTCTTTAAAAACAAAACAAAACACTGGTTGGTATCTGTCTCAGCAATATTTTTTTCTGTCTCTACACACGAGGACAGCAAAAAATTAACAACTGAGACTACATAAAACTAAAATACTTTTGCACAGTAAAGGGAACCAACAACAAAACAAAAAGTCAATCTAATGACTTCTCCCATATTTGCAAATATATCTGGTTAAGAGATTAAGGTCCAAAAAAAGAACTCATAGAACTCAATACCAAAACCTAAAAAAGTTGGATTAAAAAATGGGCAAGGAGCTGAACAGGCACTTCCAGAGACATACAGATGGCCAACAGATACATGAAAAAGTGCTCCATTATCACTCATCATCAGGGTAATAAGGCAAATCAAAATCACAATGAGATTACCTCATGCCTGTCAGAATGGCTAGTATCAAAAAAGGTAAAAACAAGTGTTAGGGAAGATGTGAGAAAAAAGGAACCTTCCTACCGTTTGTGGGAATATAAATTGGTACAACCGGTATGGAAAACAGTATGGAGTTTACTCAAAAAGACTAAAAATGGAACTGTACAATCCAGCAATTCCATTTCTGGGTATTTACTCGTAAAAAACAAAACACTAACTCGAAAAGATATTTGTAACCCTATGTTCATTACAGCATATTTACAATAGCCAAGATATGAAAGCAACCTACATGTCCATCAACAAATGAACAGATAAAGAAGATGATACACACACACATACACACACAATGGAATATTACTCAGCCATAAAAAAATGAAATCTTGCCATCTGTGACAACATAGATGGACAGAGAGGTACTACTACACTAAGTGAAGTAAATCTGACAGAAAATGAAAAATACCATGATTTTACCTACATGTGGAATCTAAAATAAAAACAGACTTGTAAATACAGAGAACAAACTCATAGTTGCCAGAGGGGAGAAGGGTAAAGAGATGGGTGAAACAGGTGAAGGGGATCAAGAAGTACAAACTTCCAGTTATAAAATGAGTAAGTCTCAGGGATGTAAAGTATAGCATAGGGAATATAGTCAATTACACTGAAATACCTTGGTAAGGTGACCTATGGTGACAATACTTATTGTGGTGAGCATTTTGTAATGTATAAAAATGTCAAGTCACTATGCTCATATGACTGAAACTAACATAATATTGTATATCAACTGTACTTCAAATAATAAAACAAAAACACTATTATTCAAAGCCCTAGACCAAACCAAAAAGGCAGACATGTGACTTGTATAAGCTTTTTTACTAATTGTTACTGAATAATTAACCAGTTCAGGTTAGTGTTACGTGACAGAAGTTACCTACTTTATGTTCAACTGTACATAAAAGAAAAAAATTAAAAACCAAAATTATACCTAGAGACAACTTTTCATGTAACGAGTCGCCTTTCCAACAATTTGAAGATTTAAGTGTAATTTTCGTAACATTTGAGAATTTAGTCATTAAATAGGGTAAGCAGAGTTAGCAGATGAAAATGTATGATCCTTGGTTAAGTCTGAATTCCAGCTAAATAATGAGTAATTTCTTAGGTGTAATTAAGTACCATGTAATAATGAAGAAATATTTATACTAGAAACTCTCTCCCACGTTAACCAAGGCCCAGGATCCTTAGTTGAACAGAAGAGTATGGAAATCCTTGTCCTTCATTCCCCTACTGGGAGTGAAGCTGGTACACACTAACTCCTTCCCTTACTCTTCCCTTTACTTTTTTTTCCTATTACTGTGAAATATTTTTGACATAAAAAGGCAAGATAATGATGTACTGGATATCTATGACTACTTCCCTCAGCTTACAAAATATAATCTTATAGGATCTCTTTCTTTCCCTGGTTAGATTCTCTACTCTTCCTCACACAAAAGACCATATTGTTTTACTTTACTATGTATGTATATATTCCTAGACAATACAAAGTAATTTCCAAATACTTCTACAACTCTCTCTTCACTGAACATGTATTCTGAGAATTAATCATGTTGAGGTATCATTTCCAGTTCATTGATTTTTTGTTGTATTACATTCCTTCATGTATACTCACAATTATTCTTTCCCTTATTGATAGATATGTCATTTCCCTTTTTTTTGAAATTATAAACAAGGTTGCTGCAAACAATCTTATACATGTCTTGTGCATCTGAATTTCTCTAGAAATTTAATTTGCCAAATTGCTTTCCAAAGTACCCAGACATATTTACACTACTAGCAGCCATAAATTTTAAGTCACATTTACTATATCATTAAGACATAAATTTACCATTAGACATAAACATGTTTCTATATACTAACAATGAGCATGTTGAAAACAATTAAAAACAAGATATCATTTAAACATGATATTTACAAAATATCGGTTCTAAAGAAAATTAAATACTTAGGTATACGTTTTAAACATATATAAAATCTGTGTGGTAAAAATTATAAAACGATGATTAAACAAAGAAAAACTAAATAAAAGGAGAAATGTACCTTATTCCAGATTGGAAGATTCAATGTAGTAATCATGTTAATTCTCCCAAAATATAAGTTTAACCAATTCCCATCAAAATACAATTACTTGGTGAAATAAAATGAGTGTAAAAACAAAACGAATACAAACCAATAGCATGTGTAATGACCGCAGGTTTTTGCTGACATTGAAATGCTTTTGTAGTACTTCTCGTACACTTCTATCTTCTGTGAGACACTAGACAGAGAAAAAAAGTCAAAACAGGTAAGGAAAAAGGCAGTCTAAAACTGCCTCACTAGTTGGTGTACCTCGTTAACTCTGATATTTATTCATTATTAAATAGGTGTTGGTTTTATTTGTAGAATACAAAAATCAAAATGAAATTTCCAGTCTATTAATTTTATTCTTATCCCTGTTAAGTAAATATACACAAAAACAAAACATAATACCTGTTACCCCAAACTTTCTGGTCTACAAAAGGAAACCATAGTCATACCAGTGGGATGATCAAAATTCAGCACAAAACACAACAGAGTAAGAGTTACCATATTTGGGAACACAAAGTAAAGCAATACAAAGAATGCTTAAACTATATGAGTCAGTGAGCTAAAAAGAAAGAGCATTCCAGTTATAGGGAACAATATGAGCAAGGTAGGAAGATCATGGCATACTGACAGAAAATGAGTAGTCATGTAACCCTGAATTTCAGTTATTGGCGAAGTGATTTCATGGAAAGACAAGGACAGAAAAACATAATTGTAGGCCACTGCAACTGTCCATTTAAGAGACAAAAAGGATCTGAATTAATAGTGTGAATAGAGAATTAAGACATTTATAGAACACATAATCTGATGGAGAGTCAAATGGTGATATGTGGAGAAGCAAAGGCTTGAGAGAGGGAAGAAAAAAATTAGAAATGATTATTTTGGGGACAGAACGTCTCAGGAGGAATGAAGAGTGAAATGTGATCAAGAAGTAAAACCTAGTTATCAATATTTAAAAACAAAATGGAAAAAGAAGAGCAAAGAGACTGAGAAAGATACTGAAGACTGGAAGAGAATCCAAGAAAGAGCAATTAAATCAAGGGAAGAAAACTTCAAGAAGGAAGCAGTAATCAACAATGTAAATTACTCAGTATAATTAAACTAAAATATATTTTGAGAAGAAACTAATCGCGCTGGAAATTTGGAGACCAGTAAGGTCCTTTGAAAAAACAGTTGTGACTGCAGTGAATCAGAATTAATGAAAAGTAAGGTACATTTGGCATTAAAGAAAAAATTAGATGTAGGAAGAGTAAATTCACAGTTGGCAGAGCCAAAAACAGCCTGGGGAAGACTGACACTGATTTTCAAAAATCATCTGTAAGGAATGAGGAGTCTTTTTCTTAAAACAAACAAAAAACCCAGAAAACCTTATTTTCTAGAGGTAAAACTGTTATATCTCTACTTCTACTGCAAGATCCAGATTCAAGAGTAAGTTCTAGTATAATGGAATAAAGTTTTATGCTCTCAGTAAATACATTATCCTCGTTATAGTCCCCATTCCATTGTCATTATTTTCAGTACTCTCTTTAACAGCATTTGCTTGCTGTTACTATACATATGTTTTTATCATAAATAGGATCAAATACCCTTTGAGAGTACACAAGATGAACACAAAATAATAAAGCAAAGTAGTATGCATAAAAACTTTTGGGAATTAACTGTAGTCCTGTTAAAACTAAAACTAAAAAAATCACCTGGAACAAAAATATTAATAGAAGAAATTTTCAATTATTTCTAAGAACAGTTAGTTAACTGCTTTTCTTTTACAAGATGCTTCAAAGGGTCAAACTATACTCTGCTTTTCTTCTTATATTTTTAGAGGTCTGAATCCAACTCCCCATCTTTCTGAAAGCTATCACCTTCTTGTTTCCATAATTACTTAATGTCCTTTAAAAAAAAAGTCTAGAAGATCTATATGTGAGCCATTAAAAAAAATCTCTTAATACACTTTCACCTTGATCCCAACACTATAAACTACTTGGAGATAAGGCTATTATAAAAAACAAAACAAAACAAAACAAAACACTACTCTTTGGATGTCTATTGTATTTAACTATGATAGTCATTGAAGATACCAGATCTCAGGTTCTGAAACACAACTAAATTTATTTCTCTGGATTGAAAGTTCCCTAACAGTTGGCTCAGGAAATGATGCAAGGGAAATAAAGACAGAGAATGGCTGACTGACATCACCCCTTATAGGAACATGGGAAAATTCCCAGAAACAAAGCAGACCTCCCCTGTTGTTCAAGGAAGCTGAAACATTAACTTTCCACCGACGAACACATGAGTAGCAGTTGCAGAAGCAAGTCTTTACTGTACTGATTGTACAGTTTGCTTGGTTGGTGCCCTCTTCACAGGCAGATTCTAAGCAGAATGTAACAGAGTTTCAGTGGTACCTCAGAACTCATGATGCCCCAAGGGATAACTCAGCAGCAGCAGTACATGTACTAAATCTACCAGTCAGTTCCTGCTAAAGCTTCTCACCTTCTGTTAACTACCAAGGAAGGTTATGACAGTAGGTAAATGTTCCTTGAACTTAGCTATAGTACTTTGGGGGAACTTCCTTCGAGGAGAACTAGTTATGATCTTTTAAAATGCTCTTTCATACAGGGATTTCTCCTTATACTGCCATGCTGAGATGGTATTTACTCTGCTTAACTTATTTGACTCATTTGGGATATGGCTAAAACATTCAAGTTAGGGAGACGTCCAGGTTCAACCCTATCCTGAAAATATTTCTTGGATGATTATTCCATAGGCCACCTGTTATCTCTACCATTGTTTTTATTTTAACCTGGGAATCAGAAAAACTTGCTTGGTAGTCAGTACTGAGAGAAAGGATAGCTCCCTCAATGCAACTCCCCCTTTGCTGGGCATGGCCTCTGGCCATGGTGCTGACATATATTTCAAGTGAAGCTCACATTAGCATACCAAAGGGAAGTGGCAAATTAGGATGAGGATAAAGGGAACAAAACACTAGAATAAAGGGAACAAAACACTAGAATTAAGAGACACAAACTCCAGTGATACTAGTTCTACATTATAAAAGAACTGTAAGATTGTAAAACAAACAAAAAAACCCTTAAGAAACAAAAGGATAGTGCTCACATTCATTTCTACCATCTGCCCCTAAATTCAGTGATACAGGATCACCAAAAAAGGACCAAAAACCTAAGGGTTAGCCACCCTCCTGCTACATGGTTATTTTCCAAGTCATCCAGAATTATGCTTCACCAGTAATCCCTTTCATCTAATTCCTTTATAGACCCACTCAGATGAACAGAATGCAATACTGTGTGAAGAACAGAAAGATGGGTGTCAGCACTGTACAACCTGGGCTGTGTAGTCATCTTAGGAAAAGAAAGGGAGCAGGGACAGAAATAAAAGTCATGGCAAAGCAAAGACATTTAAATACTATGAAAGACTGCATCTGAATCTCTAAAGCAGTCAGAAAAGCATACTGTTGTAACAAGATAATCAGTTCAGGAACTAAAGAAGGTGAAAGTCTGTGAGGCACTAAAAAGTGGATTCGGAGGCTGAAGATGCAGAGCTCTCTGTTCCACACCAGACCTAGGTAAGGAAAGGGACAATATGGGAGTACCAAATGAAAAGGGTTCCTAAAGAATAGAATCTTATAATGAGAGTATCAAAAAAACTTCTCTGGGCTAACAAATATCTGAGTCCCAGACAAGATTAATCTGTAGAGAAGGGGAGAAGGAAAAACCCACACCAAATTATACCATAGCACAATATCTGAAATTTCAAGATAAAGATAACCATTTTTACATACAATTCTGTATAGTTATACTATGAAAAATAATACAAAATTGACAATCAGAAAAAAATGGAAAAGGTAAAACAAAATTATATGCAAAGTTTGAACTCTTTCTGTAAAAATAACTTTAGAATGTATATGTTTGAAATGCTATAAGCCAAATAATTACTCTGTAGTATAAGGAAGTAGAATGGGCATGAATATAAGGGAAACTTGTATCTTTTAACATGTATTCTCATGCACTGATAACATTTTGATTAGTGAACTTTTAGTAAAATCTCTACACCCAATGTGAGGCTTGAAACCACAACCCCAAGATCAAGAGTTGCATGGTCTTCCATCTGAGTCAGCCAGGTGTTCTCTTGTTCAGTGAACTTTTAATAAAAAAAAAGTGCCAAAATTAATAGTGCTTAGATGAGCAGACTATATTTTATAATCAAAACAAGAATCTGGGGCAGCTGGGTGGCTCAGCTGGTTGAGCGTCTGCCTTCAGCTCAGGTTATGATCCCAGGAGTCCTGGAATCGAGTCCCACATTGGGCTCCCTGCGCTCCTCCTTCTGTCCTTTACTCTGCTTTTGCGCGCACTCTCTCAAACTAAAAAACAAGAATCAAGTTTTAGTTATGCAAGATGAGTAAATTTTGGAGTATAACAGTAAAAATGTGACTATGGTTAACAATACAGTATTGTATGCTTGAAATTCACTTAGAAGACAGTTCATAAGTATTCTCACCTCTTCCCACAAAAGAAATTAAAAAGAGAAAAAGAAGAGAAAGAAAATGATAACTATTGAGGTGATGGATGTATTGAATAGCTTCATTGTGGTATTTCAGGATGTATATCAAAATATCAACTTGTACACCTGAAACATATAATTTTTATTTTGTCAATTATAGCTCAACAAAGCTGGGAAAAAATAAATTGTTTAAGAACAAAATAAATGCAAAGTTCTCACTTTAATTTGGTATTGATATTTAAGATTAAAACCATGTCTGCTTTTCGAATCAGTATTTGCATATCCTTTGGGTAAATACCTAGTAGTGCAATTGCTGAATCGTAGGGTAGTTCTATTTTTAACTTTTTGAGTAATTTCCATACTGTTTTCTACAGTTTCAATTCCCACCAACAGTGTAAGAGCGTTCCCCTTTCTCCACATCCTCACCAACATCTGTTGTTTCCTATGTTAATTTTAGCCATTCTGATAGGTGTGATGTGGTATCTCATTGTAGATGTGATTTGTATTTCCCTGATGATAAGTGATGTTCAGCATCTTTTCGTGTGTCTGTTAGTTATCTGTATGTCTTCTTTGGAAAAATGTCTATTCATGTCTTTAGGCCCATTTTTTAACTGGATTATTTGTTTCTTGGGTGTTGAGTTTGGTAAGTTCTTTATATATTTTGGATACTAACCCTTTATCAGATATGTCATTTGCAAATATCTTCTCCCATTCCGAAGGCTGCCTTTTAGTTTTGTTGACTGTTTCCTTTGCTGTGCAGAAGCTTTTTATCTTGATGAAATCCCAATAGCTCATGCTTTGCTTTTGTTTCTCTTGCTTCAGGAGATTTATCTAGTAAGAAGCTGCTATGGCCAAGGTCAAAGAGTTGCTACCTGTGTTCTCCTCTAAGATTTTGATGTTTTCCTTTCTCACACTTAAGTCTTTTATCCATTTTGAATTTATTTTTTGTAGCATTACTAACAATAGCCAAATTATAGAAAGAGCCCAAATGTTCATCAACAGATAAATGGATAAAGAAGTTGTGATGTGTACATACAATGGAATATTACTTAGCCATAAAAAGAATGAAATATTGCCATCTGCAATGGTGTGGATGGAACTAGAGAGTATTATGCTAAGTGAAATAAGTCTGTCGGGAAAGACAAATACCATATGATATGACTTCACTTATGTGGAATTTAAACGAAACAGATGAACATGGGGGAAAAAGAGAGGAAACCAGGAAACAGGCTCTTTTTTTTTTTTTTAAAGATTTTATTTATTTGAGAGAGAGTGCGAGGGAGCGAGAGGGAAAGGGAGACGTAGAGAGAATATGAAGCAGACTCTGTGCTGAGCACAGAGCCTGATGCAGGAATTGACCTCATGACTGCAAGATCACGACCTAAACCAAAACTAAGAGTCGGACACTTAAACGACTGAGGCACCCAGGTGCCCCCAGACTCTTTACAAACTGAGGGTTGCTGGTGGGGAGGTGGACAGGGGTTGGGTTACATGGGTGGTGGGTATTAAGGAAGGCACTTGCTGTGATGAGAACTGTGTGTTATATGTTAGTGATGAACTGCTGGATACTACACCTAAAACTAATATTACACTGTATATTAACTAACCGGAATTTAAATAAAAACTTGAAACTACAAAAAAATAATAAATTATTGCTTTGACATAAAACAATTTTTTTTAGAGACAGTGCATATAGACTTTGCAAATTTAATTATCCAAAGATTGAATCATCCTCATCAGTATTTAATATCATAGACTAGTTTTTCCCAATTCTTTCAAAACCAAGGACTCTACATTATTTTCTACTTTTAGAAGACCCATATTTTTGAAAGATTCTACCATGTGGGATTTATTCAGCAACACTGTTTTTCAATTGTGTTATTAAACGCACTCCCACACATATACCCTCTCCCTTCTCCCTGCCAACTGAAAATTCTTGATAGCATAAGATAAACCGATGCTAGTATGTTGAGTTGACATGACAATGGCCTATGTAAGTTAGGCTATTCAATTTAGATAAATTTACAGAGTCCAAAGGTTTAGTAAACCTTTAAATCAACATGTGTGTGTGCCTGGGTAGCTAAGACCCTGAGGGCTCCAGAGACTACAAGATGAGATTGCAATATAGACAATGCAACCACAGGTGTCAAGCCTGGTTTGACTTAAAAGACCTCATCAGATAAAAGCTGAAACTGTATGAGAATTAGGGGGAAAAATCCATACTGGATAGTTAGGTATGAATTACTAAGCTAAAAACACTGCTGAACTTGTAAGTAATGAAAATATTATTTTTTATAATATTCTAAATACTAACAGAATAATCTAAAATATAAGCCAGATAGAAATAGAATAAAAAACTTATTAAAGTTCTTTTGAGAGAAAAAATTTAGGATATGACATTTCAAATGTCTTTTAAAACAAAGTACCACACAAAAGTGTACAATTTGTATTAATTCAGTTTTATGCTACAATAACATTAGAAACTATGTGTTAATTTACAAATTTGTTTAAATTTGTAGGTTTTTATAAGCTTTCAATGGTATAGCAAGGGACAAAAATTATTTAAACATTATTGCCTCTGTTCCAAGTTACCTGAACATTCTCATTCCACTTTTCAGTGAAGATCTTGTCTGGAAATTCTGCAGGTAGAGATAATTGTTCTTTAAATATTTTAAGATACTGTGGAAAACCAAATGAATTCATTAAATGTATCTGCCGGTGAGAAAATCGTGACTTCACTCTTTTTTCTAAGAGTTCCAAAATATCCTTAAAAACGAACAAAAATCCATATAAGAATTATGTTTTAAAAAAATACCAATATTAGAGGTATACATATTTTAACTATCACTATAATTAACAATGCTTATCCTATAATACACAATTAAGCATTTTATGCAAGCCTCCAGAAACTCAAATCATTCCCTTGATTTTTTTACACTTACACAAGCCACTTTTAATAATCCCCTTCTAAGCATCTTTAGGCCTGGTGATATCATGCCTTTTTCCTACTATGCTCTTCTTAGTTAATCTTTAACATCCCACAACCAACAATTGCAAAAAATTTTAACTATTATTGAATAGCTCTCTGCCACAATAACACCAAGAATTTCAATAAGGAATTTCATACATTCTATGAAGAATTCAGATGAAAAAACCAGCAAAATGTAATAAGACTTATTACATTCCTGAATATTTAAAAATCTTCATTGTATTAGGTAACAAAGACTCAAGAAGCAGCATATGTAATGGAGAAAAATTCAGTTCACTAAACTATCTATAAATTCAAGCTGAAGCCATGTTGAACTGAAGGAACAAACTACAGAAGAGGAAACTTGCAGGAACATAGCATGACACTGGTAAGTTATTCTGTCTTTTGGCTTTTTTACAGTGATATTTTAGAAACTATTTGCATTCGTGCTATTTTTCCTTAAGTTAGGAACCAAGTTTACTGTCAATTTTCTAGAGGATAAAAAGTAAAAAAAAAAAAAGAAAAAAAGAAAAAAAGAAAGGAAAAAAAGCTATGCTGAAGCTCTGAAATATGGATTTTTAAATCTACGTGCATGATTTTCAATAATAGCTAGGTTAAGAAATCAATAATATAGAGGAAAGAATTCAAGTGATCAAAATGGGATCATGGTTAGTCTGGAAAAGAAGACAGGAAATATTACTAGCTTGGGATTGGTAGGGAGAAAGTGAATGAAAAACCTGGAATGTTTTTATAGGTCAAAGAAAAATACAGTGCCAGCATAATTAAAAGAGAATGAAGTTAGTTCAGAGACAGCAATATTATAAATTTTCTATTAATGAGCAGTTCTAGATCATCCATGTAGGTAGGTGGCTGAAAGGTAGTGGAAACAGCACTCTATGCCAGCAATAATTAAGAGCTTGAACTTGGGAATGGAAAGAAAGGTGGAAGTAAAAGATATTTTAGTGGTGGACAGTCATGACTGAAGTTGGCAATGTGGGAATAAAGGGTATAATACAAAAAGAACTACTTCCACAGAGAAGAGGTTGTTTGTTAGCGAAGTCACTAATCCATCTATCCTTTTGCTTTTCCCCTATGAACATAGACAGACAGACAGATTTGCACTGCATAGTTGGGAGAATTAATCATACAGAATTTTTAAAGGGCACAATAACACTGCTAAAGAGCAGCTGATTCTTTATTTGGTCCTTCATTGGGTCAGTAACATTTGCCACTGCTACTTCCAGCCAAAGGAAGATTTTTTTTTTTTAGCATGAATGAAGACGCTTCCTTAACTCCTGTGGTACGAACTGCTGCTTTTGACAAAGGAATAAAGATATGTAAAGAGCCAGGCAGATGTTCTATGAGGAAGTCTTATTATGAAGGCATATATCATAAACTCTAGAGCACTTGGGAAAGAGGACAGAGAAAGACACTCCACAGAAAAGCAACACTAGAAGGAAAGGCTGTTGAAAGATGACTTAGTAAAGCATTTCACTTTTCTAAGAAGGAAACAGCTGCAGGAAAAGAAAAGAAGTAAATGGCGCTGACCACAAACCTGCCAAGAATGAAGGAGGGAAAAGAAGAATGAAAACAACATACTCATGGCAGCCATCTATGAGAGGAGAGATGACTCTTAAATACCAGTTTTATCTGAATTCAGTAAGAAAGTTTATGAGGTAAAAGAAGATAAACAAAAAAAGGCCTGTGCAGCCATCCGAAGTATGCAAAGTTGAACATGCAGAAAGTCTTCATAATGTAATGTGACAGTGACATTGAGACTATGGTTAAAATCATTCTAAAATCACCCCCAAGAAGCAAAGAGTCACTATGTAATAGCAGCTTGACAGAAGTAATCCCTTCCATTTCCGATATGAATACTTACAAAAATGGGATACTATCATTTTTACTCAATTCTAAACATTTTCAAAATATAGAAACAATCTTAAATCTAAAAGTAGATCATGATTTTTCTTTTTTTTATTATGTTCAAAAACTATTAATGAGTTTTTATAAAATAGTGGTATGATTAATTTTCTCTTTACTTGCTAATGTAGAAATTATACTAGCATCTGACTTCACATTTTTTATTCAGTGATTCCACTGGAGGGACAGAGGTTATTAGTTTATGAGCATGCGTGATAAATGTTTTCTTGTTTTCTTCAATCTGAGTTGAAAAGTAGGATAAATGCACCAGGAACTAGTGAAACACATTTGAAAAAATGCCTGATCTAATGACCTTCATAAGTGACGATATCAGTAATTAAGCTTTAATTTTCTAAATATGATAATCAATTTTTTAATAGAAAGAAAAACTTACCAATCTACATGTAAGACCAATAACTGCTAGTGGAGTCTGTGCAGACTGTGAAATGTCAAACAGATTATAGAGGAGTGTTTGATTTTTATGATGAGCAAAAAGATCAAATTCATCTAATATGAAGATCACTGGGCAACTACTAGACCGGTCACCTAAGATAAAATAAGAGTTTTATATATTAACAAGCAACTGTATCAGCCTTTCTTAAGTTTCCAAATTATTTACTACACTTTAATTGTTAAAACTCAATTCAACAAACATATATTGAAAACCTACTTTGCACAGGATACTTACCAATGCCTACACTTTTATTCAACAACAACAAAATTATTCACAGGACAAGATAGCCCCTACTGCCCTCAAGCAGTTCACAGTCTAATTACGAGACTCTAGTAGTTAACTGATGAAAAATTAAGAACATTATTTAAATGACTAGACTGTTGTTTTTAAAATTATGTAAATATAATCTTCTGTCAGAAAACTGACAAGGATCTCCTAACACCTATACAGACCAAAATACTTTGGGATTACTAATAAAGGGCGTCACTAACTTATGAACAAAACTTCTGCTTCAAAAGAGATTTGTTTAGTTAGCAGAAATGCAAACTACATCTTCCCAAGTATTTACAATTTTTATAAATAATTGTTAAACTATGAAATTCAACCAAAGCCACTTTTAACTCCTAACCACAATTTTTTAAGCCCCCCCCCCCCACCAAGTTTTAATACTTCAACAACAGGGGAAAGTCAACATGACTCTGAATTCATTTTCCTCATTACAATGAGGGAAACTAAGATGGCAGAAGACTCACTATTACCTTAAGGTTTAAGGTTTTATATTTACATAAACAAGTAAAAAAAAAATCTGGTAAGGGGACACTTAACAAAATGTATACAGTTAACCAAAACATCATGAAAACCATAAGAACTACTCAAAGAGTCTATAAAAAGAACTATATAATATAGAAATGTAGTATTTGAGGGACACCTGGGTGGCTCAGTCGATTAAGCATCTGCCTTCAGCTCAGGTCATGATCCCAGGGATCGAGTCCCACAGGGCTCCTCGCTTAGAGGGGAGCCTGTTTCTCTGCCTGCCGCTTCCCCTGCTTGTGCAGTCTGTCTCTCTGACAAATAAATAAAATCTTAAAAAAAATGTAGTTTTTGATAAAATATACCATTATAAATCAATGGGGAAAAGTGGCTTATACAAGATTAGCTCTCCACTTTACACCTTATCAAAATAAATTCCTCCCAAATTATGAAATATATGTATTAGATGAAAACAGAAGTCAATGCCTTCAGAATCTGGAGAGGAAAAATTTGACTATGTAAAAAATTTAAAATTTCTTTTCAGCACAGAAGTCCAAACCAAATTTAAGAGAAAAGTGCAAGAATTCCCATAAATCAGTATGAGATAAACACCACCAAAATAAGGCAAAGAACCAACAAGAAATACATAAACCAGGAAATATCAGTGTCTAATAGAAATATGAAGTGATGAGCATTATCAATACCACAATAATGCACATCAAAATAAGAGATGTATTTTTTCCTTTAAAAGGCAGACATGAAAATTAATAATTGTGAATGAAAGTTGTAAAGGAATAGGTACTCTTGATTTGAAATGGAACTTCTAGGGTAGTTTAGTTATAGTCTTCCCTTTCCCTCTTTCCCCCTTCCCCTATTCTTTCCTTCCTTTCCCTTTTTTTTCTCTCCTTTTTTTTCCTTTCCTTCCTTCCTCATTCTTTCCTTCCTCCCTCCCTTTCTTACTTTCCCCATTTCTCTCCTTCCTTCCTTCCTTCCTTCCTTCCTTCCTTCCTTCCTTCCTTCCTTCCTTCAAGATTGATTGATTTATTTGAGAGAGAGAGAGACAGAAAGCAGAGCAAGGCGAGGAGCAGAGGGAGAGGGAGAAACAGATTCCTTGCTGAGTAAGGAACCTTCCTGGGGCTCAATCCCAGGCTCCTGAGATCATGACCTGAGCCAAAGGCAAACACAACTGACTGAGCCACCCAGGTGCCCCTATAATTATTCTTTTATTTTTATTATTATTTTTTAAAAATTTTATTTATTTGACAGAGAGAACACAAGTAGAGGGAGCAGCAGGCAGAGAGGGAGAAGCAGGCTCCCTGATGAGTAGGGATTCTGATGGGGGGCTCAAACCTAGGACCCTGAATTATGACCTGAGCCCCAGGCATCCCTGTAATTAATTATTCTTTAAAATGTGGTACTGTTTAATCTAGAATTCTACTCATTAATATCTACTCTAGAAAATATCTAAATGATCATCTAAGCATTTCTTCCTAATTATACAAAGTTAGAAATCAAAGTTCCTAACTAGTGATTAATAATTTATAATTTATTATATTTTTAAGTATAGTTGAAAATAGAATATATGAGAACCATAAAAATGATGATGCAGCTATTTACTGACATAAACAGATGCTCACAACATACTGTGATGTAAGTGAACAAGATATACATTATACAATATAGAAAACCATTTTATTCTTATAAAAAATTATGTCCATCTGCATCAGTGATACATTGCAGGTGAATAAAGATATGAAACCAAATGTTAATTGGGATAATCATGGGGTGGCGGGGTGGCTCAGTCAGTTAAGTGCCCGACTTTTGATCTAAGCTCAGGTCTTGATCTCAGGGTCATGAGTTCATACCCCACACTGGGCTCCATGTTGGGCACAGAGACTTCTTAAAATATAATAATTGGGATAGTCATTATAACAGTTATGGGATTACAGTGATCATTATATTATGGTTTTTTACATTATTTTATTTTTTTTGTAAAAATATGTAACGCCTTTATAATCAGGGGAAAAATAAAGCTAACAGATACCTTCTAATGGTGTTAAATATGCTAATATTTACCTCGTTTTAAAGCTTCCAGAAGAAATGAAAGGTTTTCAGCAAAACTTCCCTGAATAACAAAAAAGACACCATAACTAAAAGTTTAATGAAATAACAAATAAAAGAGGACTACCTGATTCTTAGACATTATATAGGCACTATGTCTCTATTTTTTCCTAGATTAGTCAGTAGCCAAATTCTGAGCTGGATACTTCCATGTGCACCATTAAAAACTTAAATATAAAAGGAAAGGTGGCATAGTTTTGAAAATGGCATTACCCTGTCATGCTCAAAATTTTGTATTTTCTGGAAAAAAGTCTGTAAAAATGTTAACTTCAATTTAAAGGTAGTTTTTAAGACTTGCTGTATTCTAAACACAGAGAACTAGAAATCACTGCATTTTATATTTTCAAATAGATTAAGCTCTTGCAAGTCTCAGATTAATTTGTTTCACTAAAAAATGACCATATGATTTCACTCATATGTGGAATTTAAGAAACAAAACAGATGAACATAGGGAAAGGGGAAAAAGAGGGGGAGGCACACCATAAAAGGCTCTTAACAACAGGGAACAAACTGAGGGTTAATGGAGGGAAGGGTGGGCAGGGGATGGGTTAAATGGGTGATGGGTATTAAGGAGCACTGGGTGTTGTATGTAAGTGATGAACCACTAAATTCTACTCCTGAAACTACTATTATACTATATGTTAACTAACCAGAATTTAAATTAAAATAATAAATAAAACATACTATTAAAAAAAAAATGAGCACGAATTTAAATGAGATCCAAAAGGAAATGGAAGAAATTTACCTCAATTATTACATACTATGATAGTTTTTCCCTATTCAAGAGCTTATTATAGAATTTGTATATATCATATCAAATTTGGCTATGTTTACTTGGAACACAGCCAAAACATTTTTGGATACAACTTAAATGTTCTACATGGAAATTAACAGAGTACCAGATGCATTATCCAGATGTTCCAACTTGTGGATAAGGGCCCTGTAAAAATATTTTTTCATTTAAGTCATTAATTTTTACTTCATTCAGATTTTTTAATTTAAAGAAATAGCCAACTTTAAATTTGTGAAGATGTACAGGAGAAAAGAAATCCACTTGTTTGTTTCCCAATTGACAGAACTGATATAAAATAGCCTAATAGGTTTTTAAGAACATCCACATATTTATAATAACTGTATGTTGTCAAATCAACATTATTTCCAAGGTAGTTAGGGCAAGAGGTATTTACATAATATAAACAAAAGCTCAGAGGCAATCTGTGGGTGAGTAAATCAGTGGCTGAAGTTATTCAAAGGTTGTTTGTGTTTTGCTTTTTTTTTAAAAAAAGACAAGTTAAAATTGGCATTAAGTCTAAGTATGTAATTATATAAATACATATGCACATATTATAAGAATATCCTTATATAAATACACATATGTATGTCTATATGTATAGGAATATACAAATTTTCTATAAGTATATCAAAACAGAAAGGCTCTGGGTTAAGTGACTTAGGTTCTTAATGTCTTAATATCCATTTTATGATTTTAGGCAAGCTAATTCTGCTCTCTGAGCCTCAGGTGACTTACCTATATAATGTAGAGGTTAAACTAATAATCACTACATATGATGATTATGATAACAACAGTAATGACTAGGAAGATAAACAATTGTGCCTTTTATTATTTCCTATGAATCCAATAAGAATAGGTCAATTAGGAAAGTTAGAAACCCCAGTCTACATCAGTTGCAAATCAAAAGCCAAACTGAGCCTACATAATAGTAATCTCCTTGACTAAGTAGGCCCTGTATTCAACATTACGTTCTGAACAGGAGAAAGAACAACAGACTTATAGAAAGGGCATTCTGAACCTGCAGACAGTGTGGAAGGGTAACACATGATTGGCTTACATTTTTATAGGTATTATTAAAGAATGAAATTACTAAATGCTAAGAGGCTTACACAACAATGGCTGTGTTGTTGCAGAAAAGAGTAGACACTTAAGAGTGATAAAACTATGATCACCAGTGAGCAGAAAATGAACTTGGGATGCACACAACCCACTTCAACTGCATAAGCAGTATGAGGTTAAGTCATTTCATTATGAGAATTAAAGTAGCTGTAAATTAATTTAATCATATTTCTTTTCAACCCTATAAATCAAGTGATAGGGTAAAAAGTTTAATGAAAGTTCCAGAACATTTCTAATCAGTTTAAGTTACTGATGTTCACTACCCTGAGGTTCCAAACTGTTACAATAATGAGATATAAATTAAGTTTCTGAAAACATTTTAATAATAAGAGATAACTGATATTTGTATAGTACATTACCAATGCAGCATTTTTAAAACATGAATTATGTTTAATGCTTTCTTTTGTCTTTAGAATAAATCTGTGAAGTATAATAAAGATAATGCACATTTAACACAGATGAGAAATTTGAACTTCAGAAATACTCATTAGCCATGATTATCAAGTAGTCAATGGTTTTAAGACAAGACTCAAATTCACCTTTTGTAGCTTTAAATTCAGCACATTTTCCATTACTCCCAGGTACCCACGTCTAAGACTAAAAACAGGCTGCTACAGTGTAGTGATTTAAAAAAGATATTAAACTATCTCCAAAGATAGGAAATCAAAGTATTTATCTTACAGATAAAGAAACTCAGATAATATCTACATAAACATGGATTTCTGGGCTATTTTATAGTAAGTATAATCTACTTCAAAAAAATCTAAACATAAAGATATGATGAATAAATGCATCCTAGTACATTATACTTTCTTATGATAAGAATCTTTCATATTTCAATTTAGAATCTCTGAACCTTCCCTAGCCTTCCAAAAATATGAAAATATCTACGGCATATAAAAGTTAAAGCCTATTTAATAGAAGAACAGAAATGATACTCACAAAAACTTTATCTCCAACTACATTTTCCAGATTTAACTGCCTTGTGATTTCCTTTAGGGCAATTTTATCATTGATCTGCAGCAGTCCTGAAATAAAGCCCAATTAAAAGTATTTAATTAAAATGAAATATCTGATACAGTGCAGATTATTTTCCAGTCAAGTAAGCTTTCTAATGGTTTTTAAAATTTAACTAGAAAGAAAAAAGTCAAAAGTCTGTTAGTTAACATTACTTCCTTTTTGAAACTCAGCAATGAAGAGATTTGGTAAACTAAAAGAACTATCTTCCTTGGGGTTCTTTTATTTTACAAAAAGAAAAGAAAGACCAAAAAACAAGAGTCCTTATGTACCTCCTTTAATCTTATTTTTTTAATTTCTAAAAATATTGTGTAAGGTGTATTAAAGTGAAAGTTGTTAAACACTGATCAAGTTCTTAAATTATGACTATCACTCACCTTTAAAACATACCTGTAAATCAAATTTTATATATAAAAAGCTTACATAGCTTGTATCATTTCCAATGGCAAAATGATGACATACTTACCATTTAGGTGAACTTGTAATACATTTTCACTCACTTCTTCTACTTCCATTAGTTCTTTCAAAGCATGGTTTATTAACTAAATGGTATTAAAAAGTTTATAGAATATTTAATAATAGATAAAAAAGCCCATATTCTTTTTTAAACTATGAATAATGGGAACAGAATATAATAAAGATTGTCATTTTAAACTAACAAATAAATCTGCACAGCATTCACAGATAAAAGAAAGGTTTAAGGAGAACATCTAATGTCTGACCCAACATGCCAAAGCCCTGTTCCCAAACTAATAAATGTTTAGAAACAACCCTCAAGTTTTCAAAGACGTATTTCTCTATAAGTCACATAAAACTATAGCCACTTAAGAGCTTCATGTCTGAGTCAGTTCATTATCTATCTTTAACACTTATTCTATTAAATATTATTGAAATCACTTAAAAGCTTTTGAAAAACATGTTTTAGAATAATGTTAAATGATTATAAAAAGTCTACCCCAGTCAATATACCAATTTCTATGAAATACTGTTAACAACTCTGTATGTCATCATGAAATAAAAATTGGAAAAGAAATACCAAGGGGTAAGTTGAAAAAGAGTTTTCCTCTATTAGTTGCTAGGTATTAACAATCACTCCTTATCCGCAGTTTCAATTACTTGTGGTGTGGAAGCAGATGAATCCTCCTTTTGACATTTTGGGCAGAAGGTCAGTGGTAGCCTAATATTACATAATAATGCCTACATCATTCACCTGACTTCATCTCATCACAGAGGCATTTTATCATTTCACATCATCACAAGATGGGTGAATACAGTACAGTATGATATTTTGAGAGACAGAAACACCACACTCACATAACTTTTATTATATTTGTTGTAACTGTTCTATTTTATTATTAGTTATTATTTTAAATCTCTTATTGTGCCTAACTTATACATTAAACTTTACCATAGGTATATATGCATGGAAAAAAAATAGTACATATAGGGTTTGGTACTATCCGTGGTTTTGGGCATTCACTAAGGTCTTGGAATATATGTCCCATGGGTTGGGAGGGCTACTATATATAGAGAAAGACCTTATTAAAGAAATGTAGAGCTTGCAATGAAAATAAAATTACTAATAATAATATAATTACTACTAAAAATACACTCACAAGGTGTTATACCACCTTAAACTGTTCAATTATAAAGTTTCAGATTTTTATAACTACAGATTCCTATGCCACATACATCCCATTTTCTATTTTATTGACTTGTAACATCTTATTACAATTATATTGCAATAAAATATACATCTCTTCACATTAATATTGAACAGATTTTTTAAAAACTTAAAAATGAACAGAACTAAGAAAAGCCAAGAAGCTTTTAAAAGGAAGAAGAATGATAAAGGACTACTAATATTAAAACTACTTCTAGGATTAGAAAATAAATGGTCCCTCAAAATAGACTGTGTATAAAAAAAAATTAGTAAAGATTGCATCAAAATTTAGTAAGGACAAAAAGGATATTCAAAAAGGCACTGGAACAACTGGCAAACCATTTTGAAAAACAAAATACCATTTGTATTTGCAATATTGTACTTCTATTTGTCACTGCAACATCTCTGTGAAATAGGAAGAAGTATTTTAAATTATTAGGTTTCACAATAAGATATCAAACATACTAACTATTCTGATATATCTGTATTGTTTTTAAAACAAATGGAATTCTGGGCTGCCTGGGTGGTTCAGCTGGTTAAGCGTCTGACTCTTGATTTCTGCTAGTGTCATGATCTTAAGGTGATGAGATCCAGCCCCACATGTGGCTCCTTGCTGAGCATAGATCTCTCTTAAGTTTCTCTCTCTCCCTCTGCCCCTCCCCCGATGTTTGCTCTTGTGTGCATGTGTGCTCTCTCTCTCTCTCTCTAAATAAATAAATAAATGTAAAAAAAGTGGAATTCTACCTCAGATCATTGGTAACCTAAGTCCTCTTAAAAAGGGAAATCTCAAAATATCAAGTGCCATACTGTGAAATAAAGCCCAACTAAGAAGTGACATTCTTTATAGATAACTGTCCAAAAATGAAGTGGTACTTCTTGGCCTTCAGAGGAAGTATGAGTCTATCACAAGACTTTGCTCCCAGATGATACAAATGTGGTATCTCAAACTGTGGCCTTTGCCATAGCTTCTTAGTAATCTGCAATGTTCTTCCTCCCACCAATTGGTATCTTATTTACGTAATATTTCTATTTCCCTGGGTCTGATTATATGTTTTAAATTATTTTATGTTTGGCAAATTGTTGAAAACTATTTTAAAGTCTTTGCATAATGAAATGGGGGCAATAACAATACCTTCATTTTACATATGCACAGAGTTATAACAAGGAAGGAAGATGGCAGAAGAATAGGAGGATCCTAGGGTTGTCTCCTCCCACAAATACAAGTAGATGCCAATCAAATCATCCTAAATACCCCAGAAATCAACCTGAAAAGCTCCACAAGTAAGGGTAGAGAAGAGGACAGAGGACACATCAAAGATGGTAGGAAGTGCAGAGACTTGGCTTAGGAGAGAAATGAATCATAGCCAATACAGTGGGGAGGAAGGCACAGTCCCAGAAAAGTGGGAAAAAGAGACTAACATACAGGGGAGTACGCAGTAAATGAATCCTCATGGGATTAGTATGGAAAGCTAGAGGGCTTCAATTTCTTGAGTTCTTGCAACCAGGCAGGCTTAAAGTCTGGAGTTCTAAAGGTCAGCATGTGTGGTTCTGGGAGAGCTTGAAGGACACTGAGGATGCTTTTGGAGAGAAGGCAGGGAAACAGTCTGTGGACATACAGCAAGCTGAAGAGGGCCTGGGGCACACAGTGGTGAAGTTAGTTGCTCATCTGAGAGTGTCCCAGAGAGGGTATTCACAGAGAGAGACCTCTGGGAAAAAATGAACTGGCAGGTACCACTTAGCTCCAACGCTCATCAGCATGAACTACAGAGCTACCCACAAAAAATAGCCTAGCACCCACACTTGCTACCAAACTTGCTTACATTAAGCCCTGACCCACGTCCTGCACTGTGTTGGAATTGCCCTTTCCAGTCACTCTTGCCTCAGTCCCAGCACATGGACCTCCTCCCTCAAAAGACTGGCTCAAACCCCCTGCCAATACAATGTTGCCCCACACTTTGTTCAGGTGGTGGTGGTTAAAGGTATCATTTCAGAAGCAGACCAGAGCACATCTACTTAAAATGCACCACATTCGGGCCAGGGACCAAATGCTGCCCACACCAGGCAAAGAGCATCTGTGGTAGATGACTGCCCTGAAGGATAAAGCAGCCAGGACAACACAATAGCAGAGTACATATGACACAAACCAGAGACATTCCTGGATGTGTCAGGCCCTGGAGAAGAGGAGATACTACACGGCAGGGCACTACAGAATCTCTTATTCATAAAACCATTGCCTTCCATCAGGGAAATACAAATCAAAACCACACTGAGATACCACCTCACATCAGTCACAATGGTTAAAATGCACAACTCAGGAAACAACAGATATTGGCAAGGATGTGGAGAAGGGGAACCCTCTTACACTGCTGTTGGGAATGCAAACTGGTGCAGCCGCTCTGGAAAACAGTATGGAGGTTCCTCAAAAAGTTGAAAATAGAGCTACCCTACAACCCAGCAATTGCATTACTACGTATTTACCCAAAAGATACAAACATATTTATTCAAAGGGTATATGTACCCTGTTTATAGTAGCAATGTCTACAGTTGCCAAAACATGGAAAAAGCCCAGATGTCAGCCGACAGATGAATGCATAAAGAAGATGTCGTGTGTATATATGTATGTGTATGCACGCGCGCTCACACACACACACACACACACACACACACAAAAGAATATTATTCAGCCATCAAAAAGAATGAAATCTTGCCATTTGCAATGACGTCGATGGAACTGGAGGGTATTATGCTAAGTGAAATAAGTCAGTCAGACAAAGACAAATGCCATATGAGTTCATTCATATGTGGAATTTAAGAAACTAAAAAAGTGAACACAGGGGCAGGAAAAATAAAATAAGAGGAAGACAGAGAGTGAGGGAAACCATAAGAGACTTTTAACTATAGGGAACAAACTGAGGGTTGCTGGAGGGGAGGTGGTTGGGGGGATGGGGCAACTGCCTGATGGGCATTAAGAAGGGCACCTGAAGTAATGAGCACTGGGTGTTTTATGCAACTGATGAAATACTGAATTCTACCTCTGAAACTAGTAATACACTGTCTGTTACAGAAAATTTAAATAAATAATTTTTTAAAAAGTTATTGCCCTCAAAAACATGAGATGCAGTTGACTTTCCTAACACACAGAAACAGATACAGAGACACAGACAAAATGAGAAGACAGAGGTATTTGTCCCAAATAAAAGAACAGGACAAGGCATGGCCAGAGAGCAAAATGAAACAGATGTAAGTAACATACCTGATAGAGAATCTAAAGCAATGATTATATGTATAACCCACTGGACTTGAGAGGAGTGGTGCATATCAGTGAGACTATTAACACAGAGATGAATAACATGGCAGAAATAAAGGGCTCAATAAATGAAATGAGAAACATGCTTGATGGAATGAACAGCAGGCTGGAGAAGCAGAGGAACAAAGTAACAACCTAGTAAACAGAGTAATGGAAAATAATCAAACTAAACAAAAGAAAGAAAAAAGAATTATACAAAATGAGAATAGACTTAGGGAACTTCAGTGTCTCCATCCAACATAGTAAATTCAGATTACAGGAGTCCCAGAAGAAGAGGAGAGGAAAGACGCAAAGAATTTATTTCAAGAAAGAAACAGGTGAAAACGTCCCAAATTTGGAGAAGGAAATAGATATCCAGATCCAGGATGCACAAACAACCCCCAACAAAATCAACAAAATCAACAAAAGTAGATCCACACAAAGATACATATAATTAAAATGAGAAAATGTGATAAAAAAAATATTAAAAGCAGGATGACAAAAAAAAAAAAAAAAAAAGTTACATACAAAGGAAATACCATAAAGCTATCAGTGAATTTTTCAGCAGAAACTTTCCAAGCTGGAAAGGAGTGTCATGTTATATGCAAAGTGCTGAATGGGAAAAATATACAGCCAAGAATACTCTTTCCAGCAGGGCTATCATTCACAATAGAAAGAGAAATAAAGAGTTTCCCAAACAAAAACTAAAGGACCTTATGACCACTAAACCAGCCCTGCAGGAAATATTAAAGGGTCTCTTTGAGTGGAAAGGAGAGACTGAAAGTTAGAGGACAAAGGTAGGGAACACAAAAGCAGTAAAAATGAATATTCCTGTAAAAAATTCACAAAATAAAAGGATGTAAACTATGACACCATAAACCTAAAATGCAGGGAGGAGAGGAGTAAAGAGTGGGTTCAAACTTGAACAACCATCAACCTAATATAGACTGGTATATGCAGAAGATGTTATATACAAAGGTAATAGTAACCACAAATCAAAAACCACTAATAAATATGCAAAGAATAAAGAGAAAGAAATCCAAATCTATCACTAAGAAAAGCAGCAAACCATGAAAGAAAGAAACGATAAGAGAAAATCTTCAGAAAAAAGCAAAAAAATGTTATAAAATAGCAATAAATACATATCTATCAATAACTACTTTGAATGCAAATGGACTAAATGCTCCAATCAAACGACCTAGGATAACAGACAGAAAAACAAGACCCATCCATATGCTGCCTACAAGAGACTCATTTTAGACCTAAAGATACCTGCAGATTGAAAGTGAGGGGATGGAGAAACATTTATGATGAAAATGGATGTCAAAAGAAAGCCAGAGTAGCAATACTTTTATTGGGAAAAATAAACTTTAAAAAAAAGATTGTAACAAGAGACTAAGAAGGACACTATACAATAATAAAGGGGCAATCCAACAAGATATAACAACAGTAAATATTTATACACCCAATATGGGAGCACACCAATACATAAAACAGTTAAAAACAAACACAAAGGAATTAATAATAATAATACAATACTAGGGGACTTTAACACCCCACTTCCATCAATGGAGAAATCATCTAAACAGAAAACCAACAAGAAAACAATGGGTTTGAATGACACACTGGACCAGAAGGATTTAAGTCAGAACATTCCATCCTAAAACAGTAGAATACACATTCTTCTTGAGAGCACATGGAACATTCTCCAGAACAGATCATATATTAGGCCACAAAACAAGCCTCAACAAATTAAAAAAATCAAAGTCATATCATGAATCTTTTAGGACTACAACACTACAAAACTAGAAGTCAGCCCAAGGAAAAATCTCAAAAAACCACAAATACATGGAGGTTAAATAACATGCTACTAAACAATGAATGGGTCAATGAGGAAATCAAAGAAGACACAAAAAAGTACATGGGAACAAATGAATATGAAACACACAAGGGTTAAAAACCTTTGGGATGCAGTGAAAGCAGTTTTAAGAGGGCCTATAGCAATATGGGCCTACCTCAGGAAGCAAGGAAAAATCTCAAGTAAACCTAACCTTATACCTAAAGGAATTAGAAAAAGAACAAAAACCTCTAAAACCAGCAGAAATAAGGAAATAATAAAGATTAGAGCAGAAATAAATGCTATATAAAACAAACCAAAAAAAAACAAAAAACAAAAAACAAAAAACCCCACTAGGACAAATCAATGAAACCGGGAGCTGGGTCTTTGAAAAAAAATAAAAAATAAAAAAACCTGATAAACGTCTAGCCAGACTTATCAAGAAAAAATAGAAAAGACCCAAATACACAAAATCACAAATGACAGAAGAGAAATAACAAACACCAAAAACTACAAGCCATTAAAGAAGAATATTACAAAAAACTACATACCAACACACTGGGCAACCTAGAAAATACGGATAAATTCCTAGAAACATACAACCTACCAAAACTGAAACAGGAAGAAATAGAAAATTTGAAAACTCCAATCACCAGCAAGAAAACTGAACCAGTAATCAAAACACTCCAAAGAAACAGAAGTCCAGAACCAGATGGCTTCTCAGGCAAATTCCATCAAACATTTAAAGAATAGTTAATATCTATGCTTCTCAAAATATTCCAAAAAATAGAAAAGGAAAGAAAACTTCAAATTCATTCTATGAGGGCAGCATTACCCTGATACCAAAACCAGATAGACACCACAGAAAAGGAGAACTACAGGCCAAAATCTCTGATGAACATAGATGCAAAAATCCTCAACAAAATACTAGCAAACCGAATCCAACAATACATTAAAAAGAACCATTCACCATGATCAAGTGGGATTTATTCCTGAATTGCAAGGGTAGTTCAATATCTGCAAATCAATCAACGTGATACAACACATCAATAAGAAAAAGGGTAAGAACCGAGAGAGGAGTTAAGATGGCGGAGGAGTAGGGGACCCCTTGTTCAACCGGTCCCCTGAGTCGAGTTGGATAGGTACCAGACCAGCCTGAACATCGACAGAATCAGCATGAGACGCAGGAAGATACATCGGGATCTCTACAAATGAACATCTCCAGCGCTGAGTATTGAGGTACGAAGCGGGGAGCCTTCAAACTGCGCATAGATATCGGAAGATAAACGGAAGGGGGAGGGAGCCGCTGCGTTTGGGCGCTGGGAAGCGGTAGCCACCTGCACTGGGGAGCGGGCGGACTCGCAGACCAGCACCCACAAGAAAGCAGACTGAGACCATGAGCCGGAGAACGAGCGTGACCAGACTGAAACGGAGCTCCGGTGCGCTCACTGGAAGCAGACTGAGACCGGGAGCTCCGGAGCACGCGGGGGGCGGCTGGTGGTGTTAGAAACACAAAGGACAGAGACACGCCGGCCCTGGAAGTGAGGGCTGGGACGCCGGGTGTGGGGCGCACATCCGGGATGCTGCAGGGTTGAGCAGCATCAACAGAAACAGAGTTAAAGTGGCCAGAACATCAATGGAGAATGGTCCGCAATCCCTCTGTTCTGAGACAGAGGCTGAGATTCGGCCAAAATCAGAATATGGACTCCAAAATTCTCAACAAGATCCTGGCTAATAGAATCCAACAGTACATTAAAAGGATTATCCATCATGACCAAGTGGGATTCATCCCTGGGATGCAAGGGTGGTTCAACATTCGCAGGTCAATCAGTGTCTTAGATTTTATCCAGAAGGAAAAAGTAAAAAATCATATGATTCTCTCAATAGATGCAGAAAAAGCATTTGACAAAATACAGCATCCTTTCCTGATTAAAACCCTTCAAGAGTAACAGGGATAACATTCCTCAATCTCATAAAAACCATCTATGAAAAGCCTACAGCAAATATCATTCTCAATGGGGAAAAGCTGGAAGCCTTTCCCTTAAGATCAGGAACACGACAAGGATGCCCACTCTCGCCACTATAATTCAACATAGTACTAGAAGTCCATTGGCAAAGAAGAAGTCAAAATGTCTCTCTTCGCAGATGACATGATACTGTATATGGAAAACCCAAAAGAATCCACTCCCAAACTATTAGAAGTTATAGAGCAAAACCAGTGCGGAGGTCCCTTAAAAAGTTAAAAATTGAGCTACCCTATGACCCAGCCATTGCACTGCTGGGTATTTACCCCAAAGATACAGATGTAGTGAAGAGAAGGGCCATATGCACCCCAATGTTCATAGCAGCATTGTTATAGAGCAGTTCAGTAATGTGGCGGGATACAAAATCAATGCTAAGAAATCAGTTGCATTTCTATACACGAATAATGAGACTGAAGAAAGAGAAATTAGGGAATCCATCCCATTTACAATAGCACCAAAAACCATACGTTACCTTGGAATTAACCAGAGACGTAAAGGATCTATATTCTAGAAACTATAAATCACTCTTGAAAGAATTAACATAGTTAAAATGTCCATGCTACCCAGAGCAATCTACACTTTCAATGCTATCCCGATCAAAATACCGATGACATTTTTCAAAGAACTGGAACAAATAGTCCTTTAAAATTTGTATGGAAACAGAAAAGGCCCGAATCTCAAGGAACTGTTGAAAAGGAAAAAAAGCTGGGGGCATCACAATGCCAGATTTCGAGCTGTACTACAAAGCTGTGATCACAAAGACAACATGGTATGGGCAGAAAAACAGACACATAGACCAATGGAACAGAATAGAGAACCCAGAAATGGACCCTTGGCTCTTTGGGCAACTAATCTTTGATAAAGCAGGAAAAAACATCTGGTGGAAAAAAAGTCTCCTCAATAAATGGTGCTGGGAAAATTGGACAGCTACAGCACAAAGATAAACTTGACCCTCTCTCACACCATACACAAAGATAAAACTCCAAATGGATGAAAACCTCGGCCGTGAGACAAGGAATCATCAAAACCTAGAGGGAGAACATGGACGAACCTCTCGACGTCGGCCAAAGCAAACTTTTTCATGACACATCTCAAAGGACAAGAGAAACAAAAGATAAAATGAACTTGTGGACTTCGTCAAGATCAAAAGCTTCTGCAGAGCCAAGGAAACAGTAAAAAAAAACTAAGAGGCAGCCCACAGAATGGGAGAATATTTTGCAAAAAATGATACTACAGATAAAAGACTGGTATCAAGATCTACAAAGAACTATCTAAACTCAATCTGCGAGAAACAAATAAATCATAAAATGGGCAGAAGATATGAACAGACACTTTTCCAATGATGACATACAAATGGCTAACAGACACATGAAAAAAATGTTCAAAATCATTAGCCATCAGGAAATTCAAATCAAAACCACACTAAGATACCACCTTAGCCCAGTTAGAATGGCAAAAATTGACAAGGCAAGAAACAACAATTGCTGCAGAGGATGTGAAGGTCCACTCCTACATTGTTGGTAGAATGCAAGTTGGTGAAAGCCACTCTGGAAAAGATGTGGAGGTTGCTTGAATAATTAAAAATTGAGCTACCCTATGACCTAGACCATTCACTGCTGGGTATTTACTAAAAGATCTCAGATGTAGTGAAGAGGCCCATATGCACCCCAATGCTCTAGCAGCATTATCACAATAACTAAATCGTGGAAGGAGCTGAGATGCCCTTCAACAGATGACTGGAATTAAGAAGTTGTGGTCCATATATACAATGGAATATTACTCAACTATCAAAAAGAGCGAGTTCTCAACATTTGCACTCAACATGGATGCTTTCTGGAGGAGATAATGCTAAATTGAAATAAGATCAAGCAGAGAAGAAAAATTATCATGGTTTCTACTCCATCCTAGGAACATAAGAACTAGGAAGATCAGTAGGGGAAGAAAGGGATAAAGAAAGGCGAATGAAGCATGAGAGACTATGGACTCTGAGAAACAAACTGAGGGCTTCAGAGGGGAGGGGGTGGGGGAATGGGATAGGCTGGTGATGGGTAGTAAGGAGGGGCATGTATTGCATGGTGCACTGGGTGTTTTACACAACTAATGAATCATCGAACTTTACATCAAAAACCAGGGATGTACTGTATGGGGACTAACATAATAAAAAAAAACATTAAAAAAAAAAAGAAAAAGGGTAAGAACCACATGATCATGTCAGTAGATGCAAAAAACGCTTCTGACAAAGCACAACATCCATTCAGGATAAAACCCTAACCCTCCACAAAGTAAGTTTAGAGGGAATACACCTGAATATAATAAAGGCCAAATTTGAAAAACCAACAGCTAACACCATCCTGAATGGGGGAAAAACTGAAAGCCTTTCCCCTAAAGTGAGGAAAAAGATAAGGATGTCTACTCTCACCACTTTTTTTTTTTTTTAAAGATTTTACCCATTTAATTTATTTGAGAGAGAGTGAGAGAGCACAAGCAGGGGGAGCAGCAGAGAGAGAGGGAGAAGCAGGCTCCCCACTGAGCCAGGGGCCCCATGTGGGGCTGGATCCCAGGACCCTGTGATCATGACCTGAGCCAAAGGCAGATGCTTAACTGACACGTCACCCCTCACTCTCACCACTTTTATTCAACATACTACTGAAGTCCTAGCCACAGCAATCAAAAAACAAAAATAAAAGGCATCCAAATAGGTGAGGAAGCAGTAAAACTTTTCACTATTTGCAAATGATATGATACTATATATAGAAAAACCCAAAAGACTGCAACAAAAAACTGGTAAAACTAATAAATGAAGTCAATAAAGTTGCAGGATACAAAAATCAATGTACAGAAATCTGTTGTATTTCTATACACTAATAATGAAGCAATAGAAAGAGAAATTAAGAAAACAATACCATTTACAATTGCACCAAAGATAAGATATCTAGGAATAAATAAAACTAAGGAGGTGAAAGACCTATACTCTGAAAACTATAAAAAACTAATGAAGGAAATTGAAGACAACACAAAGCAATGGAAAGAAATTCCATGCTGATGTACTGGAAGAACAAATATTGCTAAAATGTCTACACTATCCAAAGCAACTACACATTTAATGCAATCCCTGTTAAAATACCAACACATTTTTCACAGAGCTAGAACAAACAACTCTGAAATTTCTATGAGACCACAAAAGACCCCAAATAGCCAAAGCAATCTTGAAAAAGAAAAGCAAAGCTGGAAGCATCACAATTTGAGACTTAAGTTATATTACAAAGCTCTATTAATCAAAACACTATGATACTGGTAAAAAAAAGACCATAAGATGCACAGAAAAGAATAGAAAACGCAGAAATGAACCCATAATTATATGGTCAATTAATATTCAACAAAGCAGGAAAGAATATCCAACAGGCAAACAAACAAATGGTCTTGGGAAAACTGGAGAGCCATATGCAAAAGATTGAAACTGGGACACTTTTTGGTTTCATACAGAAAAATAAACTCTAAATTGATCAATGTTCTAAATGTGAGACCTAAAACCATAAAAATCCTACAAGGGAGCACAAGCAGTAATTTCTCGGACACAGGCCATAGTAACTTCTTTTTAGATAGGTCCCCTGAAGCGAGAGAAACAAAAGCAAGAATAAACTATTGTGACTACACCAAAATAAAAAATTCTGCACAGTGAAAGAAACAACGAAGAAAACCAAAAGGCAACCTACTGAATGGGAGAAGATATTTGCAAATGAGCAATCTAATAAAGGGTTAGTATCCAAAATATATGCAATTCAACACCCAAAAACCAAATAATCTGATTTAAAAATGGGCTGAAGACAGGAACAGACGTTTCTCCAAAGGAGACATACAGATGGCCAATAGACACATGAAAGATACTCAACATCACTCATCATCAGGGAAATGCAAATTAAAACCACAATGAGATATCATGTCACACCTCTCAGAATGGCTAAAATGAAAAACACAAGAAGTAACAGGTGTTGGCAAGGATGTGGAGAAAAAGGAACCCTCTTGTACTAATTCAAAGGGATACTTGCGCCCCTATGTTTATAGCAGCATTATTTACAACAGCCAAATTATGGAAGCAGCCCAAGTGTCCATCAATAGACGAATGGATAAAGAAGATACAGTATGTATGTATGTACACACACACAAACACACACAAACACACGAATATTATTCAGCCATAAAATAGAATGAAACCTTGCCATTTGCAATGACATGGATGGAGGTAGAGAGTATAATGCTAAGTGAAATAAGTCAGTCAGAGAAAGATGAATACCATAATTTTACTCTAATGTGGAATTTAGGAAACAAAACAAACAAGCAAAGGGTAAGAGAAGGCAAACCAAGAAACAGACTCATAACTACAGAGTACAAACTGATGTTACCAGAGGGGAGGTGGATGGGGGCAATGGGTGAAATAGGTGATGGGGATTAAGGAGTGCACCTGTGAGCACCAGGTGATTAAAAAAAGAAATGAGAGCCGAAACAAGGTTATAGCACTCTTTCAACGGAATTTACTTCAAACAAGTTATTATGATTGGCCTAGATCAGCTCACAACTTTTTCATGATGTGTTTATATGGTCTGAAACGATAACTTAATGTATTAGCATATATGTCTTCAAATGATAATTTCAGTTCCAATCTGGATATGGCTAAAACTTACTCTGTGTTTAACTACCTAAGTAACCAATTATATAATTTCAGTATTTTTCACAAATACAATATCTTTCCAAATATTTTAAATTACATTATACAGTAAAAAAATTTAGTTGGTTATTTGATGTTACACCAAGCAGGATAACCAATACAGCTACTCCAATTCCACAGTCTTTGTAGCTAACAATTTTACGAACATACTGGCATAGTTCATTTAGACCTGCCAGCAATCAGGGATTTTTATGTTTATCTACTATTACTATTCCCAAATACTTGTTTCTTTGTCTACAGTAATTTCTATATAGAAAAGTATTTTCCAGGGTATAATCTTGTCATTTGGAACCACATCCTGTTTTTTTAACAAAATGTTTGAAATACAGTAAGCCACACTAACTGTTACAGGCTGATTTAATACAAATCAATTAATTGTAGACTCCAAATTTTTGTACTTCAAATAACTTGGCCAAGGATAGTGTTATAAATATAGTGTAATCCTATTTCTTATGTTAAAATTTACACGAGAATTCTTGTCTAAAACACTCTATTTTATGTTTCAGGATACTCGACACACAACAAATTACAAAAGTGACAAAAGTTAAACAGTGCTCCTTAGCTCTTTGACCTCTCAATATTGGAGTGTAGCAGTCAGTATAAATCAAATAGTACTGAAATGGAATACAAAGTACAGGATTCTTCCATATTCCACTGAAATAACTACCTAAGTAACCAATTATAAAATTTCAGTATTTTTCACAAATACAGTATCTTTCCAAATATTTTAAATTACATTATATAGTAAAAAAATTTAGTTGGTTATTTGATGTTACACCAAGCAGAATAACCAATACAGCTACTCCATTTCCATGACTTGGTCAATGGCTTCAAAGAACCATCACAGGGTTCTCGTTTAAGATGTAACAAAAATAGGACAAACTGTCAGTATACCAAGAACAATCTGTCTGTTTTATTAACTGATAAATACTCCATCTTAATGGCCATCATCTTATTAAGCCCTAAAGAAACAGAAAAACTGACATAGGCGTTTATATAAAGATGATGTAACACGAAAGAAAGGAAACAATAAACTGATGAAAAAGATTAATTACTACTGAAAATGTGTATTTTAGAAAATAACTATTTTGAGCCATTTAAGCCAGACTTAGATAAACACAAAACAATAAACTAAGAAAGTTCATGACAAGAAGGTAGACAAAGAAGGATTATTAGAAACTAAAATGCAGTATCACATTAGAAGAAGCAAACGACTGAACGGATGGTGAAGAAAATCACACTGATGATATGGCAGAATGCTGAGGGAGCAGAAAAAAAGAAAGAAACATGGAGAAATAACAGAGAAATGAGAACAAAGGCTTAATAACTGGATACTTTAATCCTAAGAAAGGACAAGAAGAAATGAAAGAGAGGAAATACTCAAAAATAAAATTATTCTTTAGTGAAAACAGACCTAAATTCGTACTAAGAGGGTGTGTATAATATCAGTTAATTTTATGATCAATGCTCAAACATACCCTGTGAATAACAAATGCAGTAAGACAAGAGATAGAAATAAAAGGTATAAAAAGAAACAGGTATGAAAGAAATAAAACTTTATTCTATTTGCAGATGACATGACCATCTGTAGAAAATTCCATGAACTGACAAATTTTTGGAACCAATCATCAACTATAGCAAGATTGCAGGATATGAGATAACACACAAAAGTTATTTGCTTTCCTCTATATCAGCAATGAACACCAGGAATCTGAAATTTAAAACTTAATGCTATTCTCATTAGAATCAAAAATATTTAAAAACTTAGGTATAAACCTAATGAAACATGTGTAAGACTTATATAAGGAAAACCACAAAACTCTAATGAAAGACCTAAGAAAGATAAAAGGAAAGATATTCCATGTTCATGAATGTGAAAATTCAATACAGTTAAGAAACCAATTTTTCTAATGTGATCTATAGACTGAAACTACTGAACTAAAAAATTCCCAGTAGTTGGAAATTAACATATTAATTCTAAAGTTAATATAAAAAGGCAAAGTACCCAGAATAGCCAAAACAACATTGAAGAAGCACACAAAGTTAGAAGACTGACACTGCCCAACTTTAAGGCCTACAATAAAGCTACAGTAATCAATACAGGTACAAATAGACTGACACAAATACAATTAACTGACCTTTGAAAAAGAAGCAAAGGTAATTCAGTGAAGAAAAGATAGCCTTGTCAACAAATGCTGAAACAATTTAAATATTCATATGCAGAAAGAAAGAAAGAAAGAAAGAAAGAAAGAAAGAAAGAAAGAAAGAAAAGGAATCTAGACACAGCTTACACGTTTCAAAGAAATTAACTCAAAATCAATCACCAAATCCAATGTAAAACACAAGGAACTATAAAACTTCTAGAAGGAAACATAGGAGAAAATCCAGAAGAGCTTGGGTTTGGTGATCAAGTTTTATTTATTTATTTTAAAGATTTTATTAATTTATTTGTCAGAGGGAGAGCAAGCGAGAAAGACAGAGAGCACAAGTAGAGGAAGGGGCAGGCAGAGGGAGAAGCAGGAACCCCACTGAGCAAGTAGTCCGATACAGGACTCCATCCCAGAACCCTGGGATCATGACCTGACCCAAAGGCAAGACACTTAACCAACTGAGCCACCCAGGCGTCCCAGTGATGAAGTTTAGATATAACACCAAAGTCACAATTCATGAAAGAAACTGCTGATAAATTGAACTTTTTTAAAATGAAAAAACTGGGGGCGCCTGCATGGCTCAGTCCATTAAGAGCATGGATTTGGCTCAGGTCATGATCTCAGGGTTCTGGGATTGAGCCCCTGCGTAGGTAGGGCTTCCTTCTCAGCAGGGGGTCTGCTTCTCCCTCTCCCTCTGCCACCCTCCCCCCACTTCTGTGTGCTCTCTCTCAAATAAATAAAATCTTTTAAAAAAATGAAAAACTGCTTGCCAAGGAAACTAATAATAGAACTAAAACACAAACCACAGACTTGGAGAATGTATTTGCAAGACGCATATCCAAAATATATAAATAACTCTTAAAACATATTAATAAGAAACAAATCAACCCAATTCACAAACAGTCATAAAAATACCTTACCAAAGATAGATGAAAAATAAGCACATAAAAAGATACTTAATATCATTCATAATTAGAGGACTGCAAATAAAAACAGCATTAAGATACCACTACCTATCTACTAGAATAGCTAAAATTAAAAACAATGACAATACCAAATGCTAATGAGGATGCATAACAACAGAAACTCTTATTCAGTGCTGGTGAAAAAAAGCAAAACAGTACAGTTACTTTGGAAGACAGTTTAGTAGCTTCTTATGAAGCTAACCATGGTCTTACCAAATGATCCAGCAATTGGTGCTCCTAAGTATTTACCCAATTAAGCTGAAGACTGTCCACATATACAAGTGTTTATAATAGCTTTATTCAGAACCGCCAAAAATTGGAACCAACCAAGACTTCCTTTAATAGATAAATGGATAAACAGTGGCACATTCATGCAAGGTAATATTATTAAGCAAATAAAAGAAATGGACTGTCAAGCCATGAAATTACATAGAGGAATCTTAAACTCATACTGTTAAGTGGAAGAAGTCAATCTGAAAAGGCTATATATTTTATGATTCCAACTATGTGACATTCTGGAGAAGCGAAAAATATGGGGGACAATAAAAAGATTAGGGATTGCCAAGGGTTGGGGATAGGAGCATAAGTAGGTAGAATTATTTGTATGACACTGTAATGGTGGGTACATGACATTATGCATTTGTTAAAATCCACAGAATTGTACATTACAAAGAGTGAACCTTAATGAAGACTATGGGACATTAGTTAGTAGTAACATATTAATAGTGATTCATCAATTTCAACAAATGTGCCATACTAAGGGAAGATGTTAATAATAGGGGAAGTTGTATATATGTGCATGGGGGGTGGTTATAATATGGGAACTCTTTTTATGCTTAATTTTCCTGGTAAAAAATAGATCTACTTTAGCCAATTTACTAATGAAATGGGGTATAGTTATAATTTGTATTTAAACATCTTTGTAAGTGTTTACTAACTCTATTTCCTTTTTTTCTGAACCTTCTCCATGCTTTTAGGGACAAACTTCCAAGATGAAGTTCAGAATAAATCCAGGCATTAGCTGTTCAAGTTATATAGGCTTGACACTTTGATGTACATATCACTGAGATTCAACTTCCCTGTTGTAATGCCACTTTGTTTCAAGAGGCATAGTTTAGTATGGAATAATAGGTCTAATGTACTGATCTCAAGATCTCATTTTCTCAGAGTATCACTATGAGCTTCTTGAAGAATTAGAGTACTACCTAAAAGTGTTTTTCAAACATTTATATGATGATGTATTTTCCAAAGATAATAAAACAATGAATACTGAAAAAAAAAAAAATCCTGTCCTGAAAAAAGATCTAAATTCATATTAAGGCAGTTTACAGAAAATCAGTTTTTATGACCCAAGCGTGGATACTGGTCTGAAATTTTCATACTGCTAAGATAAAGAAATTCTGTAAGTATCTAGACAGGGAAAAAATCACACACACACACACACACACACACACACACACACACACACGAACTCAAAACAAGTTAGCTGTCATGGACATCAGTGACATTCACCAAATATTTCTGGTTAACTTTCCTTCTAGTCACCTAGGCAGAATGTACTTCTTTACTCTCCTGAAATTCGGTGTGACCATATGACACATTGGCCAGTGAACTGTGAGGAGATGTGCTCTGTATCACCTCTGAGTAGGAACTCTAAAATGGAGTGTGTGTCCATGACTCATCATATGTTCCCTTTCCCTACATCAGCACTTGCTGCTTCACCTTGCACTTTTATGTTTTGGAGGCGGCTACTTTCCTTAAATCTCATGAACCAACTACTCCTAGCTTCAAACTTTCCTTCTGTAGCTTCCTCACCTCTTTCGGCCTTCACAGAATTGAACAGCATCAGGGCCTTGCTCTGCATTAGGCTTAGGCTAAGGGAATGCGTAGGCCACTAAAACTTTCTCCATATCAGCAATAAGGTTCTTTCATTTTCTTATCATTGGTGGGTTCACTGGAGTAGCACTTTTAATTTCCTTCAAGAACTCTTCCTTTACTGCTTGGCTGCTTGGTGTAAGAGGCCTAGCTCTCGGCGTATCTTGGCTTTTGTTATGCCTTCATCACTGAACTCAATCATTTCTAGCTTTTCATTTAAAGTGAGAGATGTGTGACTCTCCCTTTCATGTGAACACCTAGGGGCCACTACAGTGTTATTAATTGGTCTAGTATCAGTATTGTTGTAACTCAGGGAATAGGTGGGCCCGAGGAGAGGGAGAGAGATGGGGGAGTGGCCAGTGAGTGGAGCAGTCAGAACCAACACATTTATCCATTAAGTTTGCCATCTTACACAGGAATGGCTCCTGGCACCCCAAAACAATTATAATAGTAACATCAAAGATCACTGATCACAGATCACCATGACAAATATAATAATGAAAATGTCTGAAATATTTTGAGAATTACCAAAACGTGACATAGAGACAAAATGAACAAATGCTGTTGGAAAAATGGTGCATGCATACTTGTTCAATAAAGGGTTGCCAGAAAGCTTTAACTTGTAAAAAAATGCAATTATCTGCAAAGTGCAACAAAGCAAAGCAAAATGAAGTACACCAGTACAAACCAATAAAAATATGATTTCTTTTCCCTCATCCCTTTTTTTCTGGCCTACAGACAAATGTTTCTTTTCACTGATGCATAATAATCTACTATATGGATGGATGTACTAGCATTTATTAACCAGTACTCTGTTGATGGGCATTTATGTTGTTTCTCATCTTTCACTATTAACAAATTGTGTTGCAAGGAATAACTGTATATACATCATTTCACAAGTTAAATTCCTAGAAATACTGTTGCTGAGTCAAAGGGCATATGACTTTGTAATGTGGTTAGATACTGTCTCTTATTCTAGTTACGTCAATTTATACTACCAGCAGGAACACATGTCTATCTTCCTGTAAGTTCATAATTTTAGTGTGATTGATTTTATAGGTCTGTCAACCTAGTTGACAAAACTGCTCATGTTTTTAGTTAATTTACTTAAATATAAGTAAAACTGAACAACTTTAAAGTTTAAGACAGATTTGTATTTAATTCTCTGTGACCTTTCTGTGCATATCCTTTGCACAGTGTTTCTATTGTTAATAGTATTATTATTAAAAATTTAAAATATTCTAATAGCTCAAAGGCATACCAGTCACATGGTTTTCCTGTCAAAACCACCCAAACAGTACTGAAGTCAAATACAAAGGAAAATCATACTAAAGAATAAAGAAATAGTGGTTGTATAAAATGACTGAGCATAAGGACTGAATCACATTAAATACGCTCAAAACTAAAAAATTATTGTAAATATTATAATATGATAAATGTGAAAAATTCTTCAAAGATTAAAAAAGAGGAAATTACCTAAATTTATCTCCCCACTGGGTGATACAGTAAAACTGTAAAGTCCTTATTTCCTTACCTCACCTAATATACAGTCAACATTTATTGCTTTAAAAACAATCTTACTTCTAATTTATATAACTTAATACAAAATTTTACTTCTACACATAATAAAAAAAAGTATGTTAGTAAGAAATCTAAATTCATTGCATGGAATATAGCAGAAAAGAGCTTTTATGCAGCCCAAGTACTGAAAGTTAATAGTAATATATTTAACATAAAAATCATAATTTATCTCATATACTGAATAAAGAATGTGAAAAGAAAAAATGAGGGGGAAAAAGCAAGAGTATCTTTTTGAGGTAACTAAGCAAATAAAGAGGGAAAGTAGAAAATAATTCTAGAAGATGTGACTGTACATATGAAAAAATTACTTGAGTTAAGGTTAAACAGTAAACAATAAAACAAGAGGGGAAAAAAGAATGCATGTTATGACGAGCTACCTAATTCATAAACAAACAATGCCTACCTTGCAGGGTCAGTATAAAGAATAAATGATAACACAGATAAAAAGTATAGGGTAAGGTAGAGAACATAGATAAAAGACACAAGGAACATGCTCAATAAATGCTAATCTGTTTTTTCTACTGACAATCACAAATTCTTCACGGACAAAAGACCATGACAGAAAAAGCATCAATTGAAAATTTGTTACTGAGGAGAAAAATGAGTTAAAAACGATATCCTCAACTCAAATATACCACCCTAATTTTTAAGGCCTTGCATGTCTTCTATGATTTAAAGAAAGAAAAAAAAGGAAATTAACAAGATAATGAAAATAACAAATATTTTCAGTACTGTCTATAAGAATTATCACATGCTACACAAACAAGAAAATGGCAGAAATCAATAGTTTTACCATGGTCTTTCCTGATCCTCGGGGTCCAATAATGAGAACAGAATTACTTTCTCCATGGATAGCAGTTCTTTTTAGCAGCTCAATTAAATGTCTGAAATGACATAAATAAGCTAAAGCTTAAAAAGGAAGCTGGAATAATTTGCTAGGTAATACTATTTAAAAGTTGAATCTGAATATGCACAAAAATAGGCATCCCCTTTTTCTCTCTTTCTGGGCACCTGACTTATGCTCTATATAGTCCTACACAGAAAAACACGGAAGAGAGGGTAGGTCAATATGGATTCTCTGGAAACCTCAAGAGGAAACCAAGTAAGTCTGAAATATCTTGGCTTCATGATAGTATGGGACAAGGGACGACAGTGGCAAATCTTGGAGCTTTTACTCTACAACTGGCTGTCAAGTATTAGGTGCAAAAAGCTCAGAATTCTCTCCCTAATACAAGTTGAAAGAAGCAACACAAGACTGAAAGGTAAGGAGCTTTCTCATTATGGAAATATTTATATCTGCTCTTGCTTTATAATATTCAGTGTTTCTAAAACAGAAAAAGAAATTTTTTTTTATTTCTATAAAAATGTTTGTTAGCCTTATTCAAGATAAAATCTGTACGGATAATTTTTGCAAAACCTAAGGGCATCTTTAAGTAGGTTCACAGCAGACAAAAGGCTAGCTAAACTTACTTGTATTGTACTTGTACTCCAAATAAGTTACTATGTGGGCTCTGATGACAAAATCTTTCTCGTAAAATTCTTTGTACCTGATAAAAACAAAGTGAATAAATATAAATGAAAATGTTATATATGAAATAAAAAATGAATGACAATATACATTTACAGCAGTGAGAATTAGGTATTAATGAATCTATCCAACCCTCCCTAAATAACTTGTCTTCGCGTTCTGGTACCGTTTCATGAGTTGTAAAATTAACGGTTCTTTTAACCTATCTTAAGTCCCACAGGAAGGATGAGAATTTACTTGTGAGGTTCAACAAGAGAATTACTTACTTTGGCCACATCAGCAATTTGAGGGTTGTTTTATTGCATGTGAATAAATGAATACTTCACTTTGTATGTTACATATCAGCCAAGGAAAAAAGACAGAAGAGATGCAATACTGTAATCTTACTTAATAATGCTCATGAACCATACCTCAATCTCTAGAGATGGAACAAATCTAAACTGGCTTCGCCCAAGCCCTATCCATCTGCACTTGATATAAAAGTCAGGATTCTGAGAAAATAAAAGTTTAAAAGTCCATATAGTTACTGAGGACCTATCAGAAGCAGAGCATGCTACTATTTAAAAAGCATGACCCATGCTTAAACAGTGCAAATAAATTAGAAAGAATGACACACTGAAAAAAGTAGTAATTCGGCATATAAGGAAACGCTTAATTACATGGAAGAAATTAAATTCATCTGTATCTATAAAATAAGGAATCACTGGAATGAATTAAGAAAAAAATTCTTGTAAAATTTTGAGTTTGCCTTAGAATAAAGTGCTTAGACTGAGTTATGTCAGATAATCTAGCACATTCTTTAAAAAGACCATTAAAGGCATTCCTTTTCTGCATCTGCTGCTAATACAGAAATCTTTCAAAGACAAAAACCTTTGGAGGCTATTTCAGATCTGGTCCCATCATCAGAAACAAGAAGCTTCTAAGATTACTTGCTTCTCTCGGACTGACAGCATGGGACTAATTCTTCATGTACCGAAAAGATAAAATCTGAGCTCTGTTTATATATACCATAGGCTAAGCAAAGCAAATTATTCACTGCAGATAAAATAACTCTAATTATCATTATATAAGAAGGGGAAAGAGGAAGAGGAGTGATGCCTAAAGAACTGATTATGTGGTTTTAAAGTTAGCCTTACCTAAATCTTAAAATTTTTAGTCTATAAAATAGAGACAATAATAGTTTCTTGGCAGGCCTGTTCTCAAGATTAAATAAGGCAGTCGTCTGTAACATAAGTATTATACAGGTAATAGCCGATACCTATAAAACATTTAAATAAGCATATATAATTGTAATACTAATCATATTGTGTATTCCACTACCTAGATAAGATCATTAGAAATCAAAAGATAAACCTCAGTCCTTTTCTTTTTCAAACTTCATTAAAGTCTAATACAGAGTCAATAACTGTGTATAAAATCTAAGGGATAAAGTGAAGTGAAACTGTAGTAAACACTGAAAGGTTCAAAAATCTCAAAGTGATCCGAGATGAAGGTTAAATAGGTATACACGTATACAGAAATTAAGCTGTATGTGGAAGATCTGTACACTTTACTAGGATATGTAAATTATGTCAGCTAAAAATTTTTCATGAAAAGGAGTTAAACATTTTCTTTCCAAAAAAAAAAGAAAAGGAGTTAAACATTTTCTTTCATTTCTTACATGAAAGGATACCAATAACATACATTTAGTTTTGATTAGAAAAAACTATAGTTCTGATTTAGCCAGATAAGCAGAAATGCCAGGACAAGTTAGTATAACCATTCCCTACTATATTTCTTAAGAGACAGACACATAGCTATATGCTCAACACTTGGAATACCATATGCACTTCAGATAATATTAAATTCGCATGATAAAAACACTCAACATACTAGGAAAAAAAGGCAACATCCTCAACCTGATAAAGGGCATCTATAAAAACCTATAGCTAACATCACATCAGTGGTGAAAGAGTGAATGTATTTCCCTAAAATCAACAAAACAAGAATGTCTGTTTTTGTCATTGTTACTCAGTATTGTATTGAAAGTTCTAGCCAGGGCAATTAGACAATTAAAAAAAAAAAAGTCAACCAGATTGAAAAGGAAGTTAAACTATATTTGCAGATGACATGGTCTTATTAAAAAACTAAAGAATAAAGTAAAAACTATTAGAACTAATAAGTAAAGCAAGGCTGCAGAATACAAGATTAATATATAAAAATCAATTGCATTTAGATACACTAGCAATGAACTAAAAAAATTAAGAAAACAAATTCCATTTATAACAGCATCACAAGAAATAAAATAGGAAGAAGTACAGAACTCTTAAGTAAACTAAAATTAGGACACATTTGGGAAGACAGGAGTAAAGTTAGGAGTCCCACTATCTAAAGACTTACAAAGGGTCAAAGTAGTGTAACACAGTCTCTACTTGAGAATGGAAAGGGTGATTCTTCATAAGTCTTAAGGGGAGAATTCCAATTAAGAAGATAACTATTTCTCTGATCAGCTTTGCATGATAACAGACTTTGAGGTTAACGAAAATATATACTAACCTGTGAAAGGTACTCTGCATGTATTAAGTTGTTACTCTTTGATTTACGACTGCTCATTTTAACAAACTGAAATCCTTAAAAAAAAGAAAAAGCATGAATATAAAACATTACTGGCTTGAAGAGATTCTTTAAGAATTTACTATTACAGAATCAAAATAAACACAAGTTTTAAAACATGAAAATGTCCAATTTCTCAAACTTCAAAAACTCTCAGCTGAATCTCTTGGGGTAATCATTTCACAATATATGTATATCAAACCGTCATGCTGTATACCTTCAACTTATACATTAATACATGTAAATTATTTCTCAATAAAACTGAAAAAAATCTCAACAGTTCCTTAAGTACGGCTTATTTGACATTCCCATACCACATGGTATATGGTTCTTACAGACAACTAACTCCTACCTTTCGCTTCAATCTACTATTCACATTCCCTTCCCTTTTTTTTTTAAGCCGATATGTTTCCTTTATAGTGAATGTTTCCCTCCCATCCATCCCATAGGATCATCACCTTCCAGAAAGCCTTCGCTTTCTTGTTCTACTCATCATACATACACAATCATTAGAGGGTAGGTAAAATGCCTCTTCTGTGAACATCCATAATTGCCTTTATTTCTCTTCACCCATAATCAAATTATATTAAAAAAGACTGTCCATTTAATTGCCAGTATCCCCAAACAGGTTTTAAAATTCTGAGCATTTTAGCACAATATCCAAAACAAAGTTGGCAGTGATAACGTGAATAGAAAATATATATTATAATAATAATAAAAAAAGGTAACTTTTGTAAAATTCTTCTTCAGGGCAACACAGTCACAGATTAATACCTCTAGCTAAAAGATCTAATTTTCTTAGCACTGATTTCCAATAGCAATCCCTCACTAGTCCGGTAATAAGAACTTAAGCAATGTTTGCTTATATACCAGGAATTGTTACAAGTGATTTGTATTTAATTCATTTAATAACTCATTAATCAACATTTATTAATTTTATATACTGATAATTAGACACCACCCCCTGGAAAGCTGTTTTATTCTTCTCTGGAAGGATAGTATCTGAGCAAGGCTTTGACAGATTGATAGCAAGCAAATCTGTCCTCCCCCTTACTGTATAAGCCATGTAGCCAGGGCCTAGAGTCCAAAGGGCTTCTGGCTCCAAGATCCCAAACTGGAAACTCAAGAGCATTCAACTGTCTTATCCTTTAAGAATATTTCTTCTCAGGAGAAAAGTGGTCTTCTCAGCTGCCCTAGGGCACCTTCTAGAAGCCTAATGTTTATGCAAGGCACTTTGAGACTCTTTACATTAACTATTTTTACTTTATTCTACTTATTTTATTATATTTTCCCTTAAGTAAGAGCTGTATGCGGGGGGAAAAACCCTTCTGGCAACATGAAATGATATCCTCACTGTGGCTTAAAATACTCCTAACTGTGAAAAAGGTCTATAAATCAACATCTGAACTCACAAGTCAATTATTGTTAGACAAGGAGCATCAAGTATTTGTGTCTTTTTATAATCAATTGACAGCTTACTAGTAACACATTAAAAAAATGATTAGTAATATATTCTCCTTTCTGGAATTAGGGTAGTATATTTCATCTTTTATTTGCTGCCATCAATTAAGACTTGGGGCTTAAGAGGAGTATTTCAAATGAAGACTAAAATTACCAGTCAGTATATACACTTATACTTCTTTTAACATACTTCTGCCATGATTGTAACAGTCTCCCTACTTATTTCAAACTTGAAGTTACTAAATGCATTTTAGTATGTCTGAAAAACTTCTCAATATAGACTCTAAATTTTTTACTGAATATATGAAAAGGTTTTTGTTTTTTAAATTAAACCAGAAAAAAGTAAAAGCAAAGGAAGTGAAGACACCGAAATTTTTCTAGAAATTTTAAGTTTTTCTTAAGACAGTCGCAAGTGATGAAATTTAAAAAAATACATTATTCAAATCAGAACCGTAAAAACTCCAGAAAAAAAATCTGTATATCAAATTTGAGATAAATGCAAATTCTTACAGAGTAAGGAAAAGCAGAACTAGAGAAATGAGATTGATGGTAATACTATGTTTAAGAGCTTTGGTACTAACAGGGCCTAGATCTGGGTTCTTGTTCTGCGGTGTCACCTTCACAGATTAACTTTCCTAAGCCCCAGTTTTCTTCTCTGCAAAATTTGAGATAAAACTATTACCTCCTTCATAGAGTATTTTGGGGGCTAAATTAAATGGTTTACCTGATTTGCAATTCTGTCAAATCCATGCATAGTGATCAGTGTACCCGTTCTAAATTATCACATTACATTGGCGAGAAGAACCAAGAGGAGGATGGGGAAGAGTGGGAAGCGAAAGCACAGAATCTTGTTCTAAACAATTTCTTTGACAATACTTCTTTGACAATGCAATAAATTATCAAGTCCAAATTCAACTAAAGTACTTCAGAATTATGAGAGAATACTTCAATGGTATACATTCACTGAGATCTCCTTAATATAAAAAAATACAATTTTTAATACAGGTAATAAAAAGAAATGATGGGTGGGGCGCTTGGGCGGCTCAGTCATTAATAAGCATCTGCCTTCAACTAGGGTCATGATCCCAGGGTCCTGGGATTAAGCCCCATGACAGGCTCCCTGCTTGGGGAGCCTAATTTCCCCTTTCCCTCTGCCTGCTGCTCCACCTGCTGTCCTCTCTCTCTGTCAAATAAATAAAATCTAGAAAGGAAAGAAAGGAAAGAAAGGAAAGAAAGGAAAGAAAGGAAAGGAAAGGAAAGGAAGGAAGGAAGGAAGGAAGGAAGAAAGAAAAGAAAGAAAGAAAGAAAGAAAGAAAAGAAAGAAAGAAAGAAAGAAAGAATCTACAGCTACATGGATCTCAAAGACCTCAAATCACTAATGGTTTAAGAAGCCATTCAACACCTGGAAGAGATGATGATTGCTGGGCAGCATACCCAGAGTTTCTGATTTAATAGATTTAGGGCAGCACTTGACAATTTGCATTTCTGATAAATTCCCCGATGATGCTCCTACTGCCAGTCCCAGAACCATACTTCATGAGCTACTGAGAAAATTGATGATTACTTTTCATTCCATACCAAACCTGATAAAACTGATAAGATACTGCAGAAGATAAAGAAACCCATGGGTATACATAGCACCTCTTCAAGCTAAGCCTAAAGGTAAACAGTATCTAAGTATTATACTGAGGTAAACAGTATCTAAGGATCATCAAAAGAGGAGAATTTGGAATAGGAAAGACACCACGAAGCCAGGGGACTATCATCATGGTAAATGAAATAAGCTAAAAGGCTTCCTATTAGATAGAAAAATAGATTACAAAGCATAAGCCACAAGTGGAATAAACAAGTCAGTAAAGTTTTTCTTTCCTCCGTTACTGAAAAGCAAAAAAGTTTTTGTCTTCTCATCTGATAATTCAGACAGCCTTCAGAGGATATTCATATAAACTCTTCAAACAGGGGTGCCTAGTTGGCTCAGTCGGTTAAGCATCTGCCTTCGGCTCAGGTCATGATCCCAGAGTCCTGGGATAGAGCCCCATATGGGGCTCCTTGCTCAGCGGGGAGCCTGCTTCTCCTTCTCCCTCTGCTGCTCCTCCTGCTTGTGTTCTCACTCTAATAAATAAATAAAATCTTTAAAAACATTTTTAAAAAATAAACTCTTTAAACAAAAGAATGAAATATAGAAACACACTTGGCTGGATGTTTTATATTTATATGTCATCCCCTGATCAAAAACAAAAGCCCTTCTTTCCTGCAAAGAATTATTAAATTGTTTTGATATATATGTTTTAACAGTTGTTTTTACAAATAGTTTTTGATTCATCAATATTTCTTGGGAAAAATTAAAATCCCTAGACTAAAAAAAATAAGCAAAAGCAAAAATTAGTATGTAAAAAATACTTTAGAAAATAGTTATCGACTTTAGAAAATAGTTATCTCAGAGTGGTGTTAAACGACATGAAAGGCGCCTAATATAAAAAGAACAAAAAAGATGTGCTTGATTCAGGAGATGAGGACAAACATTTGCTCTGATAAAGCCAGCTAAATAATGGTGCTAACTGAAGATTACAGTCTCACAGTTCCAATCATAAGATGAAAACTAATGGTATAGCACTGTTGGACAGGCTGTGTCAGTTACTGTGATGCCAAGTGGGTGGTCAGTGGCAAAGAACAAGCAGTATTTAGGAAGACATGAGCAAAATGAATGAAAGCTCATTAAAAAAAAATAAATCCCTGGGCAACAGGGGATCTTTAGGGGTAGAAACCTCCTCCACTACAAATTATTATTCTAATATGCAGAGTTGGAAAAAAACTGGATTTGTGTCATAGAACATGGCTACAGGCTTCCTGGTAAATGACAAAAGGGTTCTTTTTATAAAACCTGAGCAACTTAGATCTGTGTTAGTTTGCCCACTTCCCTGGACATTGATCTCTTGAGCAGTGTCACATATGACATTATTATATCTGTAGTGAAAATATAGAGAAATTGATTGCTAATAACCACAGAAGGCAGATACTTTTCTTTGGCAAAAGCCAGGTGCTTTAAACACTGCCCAGAATAAGATGACTGCACCTGAAATCCAGGTAGACAATCACAGATATCCTGTTAAGAGCAGTAAAGTAGGAAAAAAAAAAACAAAAACCATACCTTCTCTTATTTACTTAATGTTTCAATGCATCGGTCTTGGTGAATACATATTTAACCTAGTAAATTACCTGCTTTTATTTACTGTATATTTTTATGTGAGAGTTAAAGTTGACTCTGGATTATATAACCTTTTCTCTATATATTACCACCAAACCAAATGGTTCAGAATACAAATACAGCAATGAGTACTTATTTTTTAAAAAAACTTCACATTTGGAGTGCCTGGTTGGCTCAGCAATTTGAGCATCCGACTCTCCATCTCAGTTCAGGACATGACCTCAGGGTCATGAGATCTAGCCCCACATTGGGCTCTCTGCTCAGCGGGGAGTCATCTTCTCTCTCTTTCCCCTTCTCCTTCTGCCCTTCCCTGCCCACCCCAGTGGTGTGCACACTCTAAAATAAATAAATAAATAAATAAATAAATAAATCTTACAAAAAAAATAAAACTTCACATTTGGAGACATTAAAAACTCTTAGCCAGATAACTAAAAATAAACAATGTCATTTTACCCATGCATAAAATGAACTACCCAAGCCAGTATATTCATTCATGTAGCAGCCAAGTAAAGCACATCATTTACTGAATGTTCACACATACAAACAATGGATATAATTTGCTTTTTGTTAATGGTCTTCTAGATGTTCTTAAATGTCCAGATCTAAGGCACTAAACTGAAAGGCTTCCTGGTTATGCTATCCAAATATTTTATTTTCATTGGAAGCTGTCTATAGAGAAAAAGCCAAAGCTACATAGAAAACTAACAAGCATCTTTAAAATATCTGAATGTTAATCATTCTTCTCCTCTCTAATTACACTGTTAACATGCTTCAGGACTATGTAGTATAGTGGAGTTAAACTACAGGGCAGTTAGATTATAGCCAATTCATCTATGATGAGATTCTGCTGTTTATAATTTCTTATATCCCCATGCACCCAATGAGGTACCTTTACTGTGGTACATTCAACGAAACGTGGTAGGCCCAATGAAAGCATTCTTCCTCATAAAGAGTACTAGCTCACAAATTGTTGAACTTTTTATTTTAAAAAGGCAAAAGAAAATCACCTGGCATTAATGAAATTTTGGACACAAGAGTAACATTAAACTATAATTAGAAACATACACAGAGAAATCGATTATTTGCTTTACTCTATGTAAGTTTCCCAAATATCTTAATCACCTGGAAAAATTTTTCTAAAACATTATTTCTGTGTCTTGGTCATAAATCTGGGATCTACAGAATATTCTCTGATTGATAGGCTGTACTACCAGGTCTAGGAACCACTGTTCTACACCACTGGCTCACGTAAGTGAGTTGCAATGTAGTTCTGACTTTTCCATCTTAGGTCATTCTACTCAGTTATGACACACACATAAAAATGGATACATATATAGGGTGGGAAGATTCTCACTACATCAATTCTAGAGTGCTTCCAAATTGTAAATCAGAAAGGTACTGGCTACTGAAAATTTGTTTCTATGTTGACAAACGACAAAAATGACAGGAATTATCAAAATATGGCACATGAAACTGTCTGCTCATAATAGCCTATCTACATTTTCCATGAACCCTACAACTCACACTCTTATAATTGAGGAAGAAATATTAAAAGGTGAAATACTAAAATATATTCACTGACCACTACTTAGCATACTTATATTTGGAATTTTAGGCTTCTTAAAAAGATGTTAACCAAAGCAGGATGACTAAATAAATGAATTTAAGACCCAATCATGTGTACATTCAGTTTCCACTTACCAAATGAGGTGGCTTATTTATCACAATAATCACCCATTTCTATGCTTTCCAAAAACTACATGTTGATTAATTCCTAAACTTAATGAAGCATGTCCTTTACTGCTCCTGAGATTTCATCAGCACTTACAGCTCTTCTTTCTCATAGCTCCAAACCTCACTCAAGAGACTCTATATATACTTCATTGTCCCTATATCATACACTTTACTTATTTGAGAGAGAGAGCAAGCACAGAGGAGAGTAAGAGTGAGAGGCAGAGTCCCTGCTGAGCAGGGAGCCCCATGTGGGGTTTGATCCCAGGACCCTGAGATCATGACCTGAGCCAAAGGCAGACGTTTAACTGACTGAGCCACCCAGGTATGCCCATATCATATATTTTAAATTAACTCTGGCCAATAATAAAAGTGATTTAGAAAAATCTCTTAACTTGTAAAAACACAACAAGAAAAGAAATGACACTAATAATGTATTCCCAAATAAAGCTCAATATCCAGCCAGATGTCAAGTGTTTTCCCACCTTAGGGATGGTAAACAAAAATCTACCAGGTATGTACAGCCAACCTGACCTCTTCATCTTAGGCTAGTTCTAATGATGATTGTCCTTCAGACTAACAGAATACAAAACCATCCAGGGACAATCAAGGTGCACGGACTCCTAGGATAGCCCCTCAAATCAGATTTTTTTAAATTGAACTGTAGTTGGTACATTACATTACTTTAGTTCCAAGTGTAAAACATAGTGATTCAATTAAGTCTATACACTATGCTTTGCTCATGACAAGTGTACCTACCATCTGTCACCATACAACACTATTACAATACCATTGACTATATTCTCTATGCTGTACCTTTCACCTCTGTAACTTACACATTCCAAAACTGGAAGCCTATACCTCCTATTCCCCTTAACCAATTTTGCCCATCCTCTCACACCCTTCCCCTCTGGAAACCATCAGTTTGTTTTCCGTATTTCTTTGACTGTTTCTGATTTCTTTTGTTGTTGTTGTTGTTGTTTATTCATTTGTTTTGTTTTTTAGATTCTACATAGAAGGGAAATCATTTGGTATTTCTCTTCCTTGGATTTCACTTAGTATAATGTCCTCTAGGTCTATATATGTTGTTGCAAATAACAAGATCTCATTCTTTTTTATGGCTGAGTAATATTCCATTATAGACATATACCACTAATCTGAACAAAAAAAGTCAGTCTTCGGACGCCTGGGTGGCACAGCGGTTAAGCGTCTGCCTTCAGCTCAGGGCGTGATCCCGGCGTTATGGGATCGAACCCCACATCAGGCTCCTCCACAATGAGCCTGCTTCTTCCTCTCCCACTCCCCCTGCTTGTGTTCCCTCTCTCGCTGGCTGTCTATCTCTGTCAAATAAATAAATAAAATCTTTAAAAAAAAAAAGTCAGTCTTTTTTTAAGTCTAGACAATTGACAAAGTATCTTTCAGACTGCTAATTAGCAACAGCATACAACATCTGCATAAGATAAAACCTGATTTTGACTATCACTGTCTTAAAGAACCCAGAATTATCAAATCTTACAAAGGCAGAGAGTATGACACTAGCTTTGTTGTTTTTAACTTTTTAAAAGATTTTTATTTATTTATTTGAGAGAGAGCACACTAGAGAGAGTGTGTGTGTGCAAGCATGACTAGGGGACAGACAGAGAGGAAGAAGAAGGTTCCCTGCNGAACAGGGAGCCCAACATGGGGCTCGATCCGGGATCATGACCTGAACTAGGCAGATGCTTAACAGATTGAGCCACCCAGGCACCCCAATAATTGCTTTGGATAACCACTCGCTTTGGCTGAGAATAAGCTGCTCAATAAATTACTGAATTGATTTAATAAATATTTTAAAGTAAAAAACATACTGCTTCACCAAAATAATACTGTTAAGTCACTTATAAATCCTTTCATGCCACAAATTTCAGACACTCAACTTGTCAGCTGTGTAAACTAGATATAAATTTTTTTGGTGATATTATATAGTGATAACAGTTCATGACTAATTTGGCCCAATAAATTATAAGATGGCTATACAACATATATTTGGAATATTTCCAATTTCCATATGTATATGTATGAATTTCTGTATGTGTATGGGTGACACATATATGTGTGTGTCCGTGTGTGTGTGTGTGTGTGTGTGTGTGTATAAATGAGTTTACCACCTCAGTTTCCAGACACTGCTTAAAGGAATATTTTTACCATATTAAACACAAACTTACTGGGAATGACATTACAAATAAAACAGAAGATAAATGCAATCTTAAAAAGGATTAAACAGGGGCGCCTGGGTGGCACAGCGGTTAAGCGTCTGCCTTCGGCTCAGGGCATGATCCCGGCGTTGTGGGATCGAGCCCCACATCAGGCTCCTCCGCTAGGAGCCTGCTTCTTCCTCTCCCACTCCCCCTGCTTGTGTTCCCTCTCTCGCTGGCTGTCTCTATCTCTGTCAAATAAATAAATAAAATCTTAAAAAAAAAAAGGATTAAACATTTATTTATTTATGTAAAATGAATGTAGAAATGCCTCCCTGTATCATAGTTAATGAGAAAACCAAGAAGCATAAAACTGATACAAGGATTCTCAATCATACAAATATTTAGCCAATCAGTACTTATTACAAAGGCCCTGGGAAAACCACTATGGGAAAGATGAATATTAAAGTTGGTCTCTATCATCAAAAAGCTTAAAGTCTGACTGGAATAAGATATATGAATATTAAAGTAGAAAAGGCAGTACAAGTATAAAACAAGGGATAAACTCATGGATTTAGTAAAGAAAGGGGCCTTAAAGAACATACTGGCTGCTTTTTATTAGAGTAGAAATTGGGCAGAGAGATTTTTAAAAACCTGCCAAGATCACACAACTTACATATAAGCAGCAGCTGTTACCTCTAGTGACACCCAATGAAGTGTTCTGTTAATCTGAAGTGGCATTAAAACAAAAAACAACAACCCTGTAAACATCAAAAAGAGCCATCAAAATCATCACTGGGCTTTTCTTTAAGGGAATAAAAATACCAGATGAATGCATTCTGAAAGAAAATTGCTAGTATCCCAGATGTTCAAGACTGACAATCCAAATGTGTACCTGCATAATTTACATTAATAAACATCTGTATTTTTAAAATAATATACTTCTTTGAACATGAGAAAGTAATACGCGTTTATCATATGAACTTTGGAAAGCCAATAAGGAGTCATGTGGATAAGGATCACTGAGCAAAATGAAATCAGAGAATCCTTGCAATATCTAATAAAACAAACAAACAAATAATTAAAAAGAAATGTCCTAGGGGGATTATGGGAAGATGGATTATGGAAAGTAGGAAGCACCAGGAATTTATCACCACTAGAAAGCAATTGTACAGGACAGAATGTGATATAACTATTTTGGAACTCTAGAGTCTATTTAAGGTTTGTAATATCCAGAGGAAGGCTTGGAAATTGCCATTAATTTCGGTTAATTTCAGCTCTTTGCTCAGTAGCTACCCATCTCCCACTACTGAATCCAATGAGAGGCAGCTATGAAGCTGATACTAGAGGATCTTACACAGCTTGTGGTGACAGAATGGGTAAAAGGGATCCTGTTGCCCAATGTCAGGGATTTGTGCTGATGGTGGCTTCTCATCTCAGAAAAACATATTACACAGGTTGCCATCGTTATTCCATTTCCTCTTATTGTTGGAAGTCCCTCTTCCTCCTGAGTCATAACTTCTATGGAATTTAAAAGGCCAGTGCCCCTTTTCCCTCCCTTCATTTTACTCTTCTTTTTTTTTTTTTTTTTTTTTTTTTTTATGATAGAGTGGTTTTGGGCGTGCAGGGGCAGGGGTGGGGGGGTGAGGGGGTAAAGAAGTCAGAGGGAGAAAGAATCTCACGCAGGTTCCACGCCTAGCGCTCAGCCCAGTGCTGAATCCTACATAGGGCTTGATCTCAGGATCCTGAGATCATCACTTAAGCCTAAACCAAGAGTCTGCCGCTTAACCGACCGAGCCACCTAGGTGCCCCTACTCTTCCTCTTTTTGGGAGCCAGAGATTACAGACTAGGATATTCAAAAGAAACTGCATAAAATGAGAGGAATTAAAAAGTCATGATGCATGTCCAGGGGAAGGTACAGGCTCACAGACACCTGAGAGACCTTAATTTTATACCTCAAGCTGATCTTTGGTACAGAGACACACTACAATTAAAAAAGTAGAATAATAAACAAAGACAAAAAAGCAGCAAACCCTGCAGAACAGGAAAATCTGATTTCCAGAGCTACTAAATTATTAGTTTCAAATGACAGTTTTTAAATAGAAAATATCAAGACATACAAAAAAAAAAGTATGCCCCTAATCCTCATGTTGTTCAAGGCCCAACGCTTCTATTTCAAGGGAATAGCCTGCAAAGTGACAAGGTAAGGAGAAAAAAATTAATGAAGCCTATACTAGTAATGTGAACAGAAACTGTAACACTGTAAACCAAAGAAAGCATTTACAAGAGAAAACAGGTGAGACTATGTCCTATTTACTTAGTTTTCAAGTTGTCCAAGTAGGTCAAAGATACAACAAAGAATTTTTCCTGCCCTGCAGATGAATAAGCTCCACACTAGTTGGTGCAAAATAATCCTCTCAGATAAAACAAGTATTTAAAGGCTTTTACTTGAAATATTTACCTAAAAAGTTAGAATTACATGAAACTTAGATAATACTTAATATATAAATTGACATTAATACCTTCACTTGATTCTCAAGTCATGTCATGTCACTAACAGCAACCCAGGAGCCCTAAGGAAACAGTCGGAGTTAAGTAAACCATAGGGGTTACAAATGGCACCATCACATGTTTATTCATGTTCAGCTTATTACTATACAACACAGGCATATGGGCCCAGTTGGTGGAATTAATGAATGCAGCTAACTTGAACTTAAAGGTATTATGATGTTTTTAAATGAAAGTGAAATAATTCAGACATTGCAAAAAAAAACCAGTCGATCTTTCCTGGAAAGAACAGTGGCTGCCTGTCTAAAGCGTATTGCTTAGGAAAAGAAAGAAAAGAAAAGAAAAGAAAAGAAAAGAGGACAGGAGAAAGAAAGAAAGAGAAAGAAAGAAACAAACTCTATGTAGAACTTTAAAATAAAGGTAGGCAAGAAACTGATTTTTGAAAGAAACTTGTGCTATGGAGAGAGCAATTTGAAAACGTTTTTATCTCTGATTTTGTGGCTGAAACTGATGTATTACCTATAAGAAATTCTCATACATAGGCACTTAAAACTACTTATAAAAAGAACTTTCTAACATATATTCCTACAAAGAGCATGAATAGGCTTTATTATGTCCATTTGTTAAAAATATAAAAACACAACTTTCCAGTTTGGAAAAACAATTTACATGAGAAAAGAAATTTACTAACAGAATTCCTACAAAATCTGTGTAAAATTGGTGAGATTGAAAATGAAAAATGTACAAATTATCATTATTTTTTTCAACAGCCCTCTTTTGGTCAAAACCCTAAAGTTCCAGTACAGAGGAGTAGGACTTTGTGACAAGAACTCATGGTAAAATAAAAAAAAAAAAAGATTTCCCTCTGATAATAACTAAAGAAAAGAATATATACTATATACTATCAACCTTTGTTTAAATTAGGTAAAAGTGAAAAATACAAATTCTACTACTGTTTACTTAGTGTCTAACTCAATATGGCTGGCATTTTTCAAAGAACAGTAACAATGGACAAAACATTAGAACTTTGCCTCTCTTCAGTTAGAAAAATTATCTTGATTGGATAAACAGTCAAATAAAATGTAAAACGAAAGATATTTTAGGAAAATCTGTGGGTGGTTTCCACGTTTTGTTATTGTTCTTTGAGATGAAACTGAGGTAAGAATATATTTAAGCTGTTTTTCAGCCAGCTAGAATTAGTTTCCACACTTATCTCTTGTCAGCTGGAGTGTTTGTAGCAAGGAAAAGATTAAAATAGAATTAAAAGAAAGGCTGAAGGTGGGACAAATAAGGGACAAAATAGGTATAAATTCCAGTTTTAGAATTTATAGACAAGCAAACATATTCTTAGTACTTCCTAAAAAGATCAGGTGGAAATGCTGTCTATAAAATTATGTGGATTTAGTTAAGTCAAGTTGGGGCAGAGACTGGTGAGATGTTTCCTTGAGTTCATCAGAGCTGAAGAGTAATCCTAAATAATTGCGTTTTTGAATGTGATTTCTAGATAAACTTGTCCACAGTGGAATAACTAGTAACTCCTGACAACTTTATAAAATCTTTTTTTCTCTCCATTTGTTCCCAGTGAATATAGAGGTGACACAATTTACTTAGAAACTCACTCAGATCAAATGAATCCAAAGTTTAAGCACCTTTAGTCTAACTATATAATGACATGCTATTTTTTTCATTGTTATTTTACAATGTCGATTATTTTTAAAAATTTATAATGTCTAATACTCAAAACTCACAAAATAATTCATACAAAAAGTCTGTAATTCTCCAGAAAAGCCATGTTCTCTCTTGCATCTCAGTTTTCAATACTACATAGCAATGTGCCTGGAACCACATAAACACATGGAGACATATCCACACACTTATATGTGTATATACATGCATATGTACACACATGTATGTGCAGAGATACATACACATATGTATCTTTTAATAAATGTATTTACTTTGTAAAGAACCTATTAGAATCCTAACCTTAATGAATATGCCCCCAGAGTTGTTTTTAATAACACTGGTGGATCAATAGTCAACAAAATAAGTAAACAATCTCAGTGGGAAAATGATTAAGTTTAATGACACAAAATCTTCATGTAAAAAAGGCAATTACTTATAAGTTATTACAATATTTATAACTACTGACCATGAAACATCCCATGATGTATCCCATGTCAATTTTGTATTACTGTAAAACAATAAAAAAAATTGAGAGAATTTCCTTAAAATACACATTTAAAATATATTCACTTCTGAATTATATAGGCTAATGAAGACACAACACATTTGCAAATAATCTAGAAATCTTTTCAGCTTTTGAAATGTATTATATCTTTTTACTGGCACTGATTTATCTCGTAACTACATCTTAAACGTCATATTAGCCAACAGTACTCTGAACGCAGGAAATTCTCTGAGCACAGGGAATTTGACTAGAAATATGCGGAATAGGAAGAGGAATGAAGGCTGTGATTCAAAGCTAATGTGTTTACTTGGATGGCTAAACAGTATAAAGGAAACAAAGATCTGAATCAACAAAAACATCTTATTTTTGGATGGAGGAAGGTATCATACGTAGGACTCAATATTTAAGACCTGTGCACTAAAGTCAGTGAGTAAGAAGAGAACGAACACATAGAGACTTTCTTTGGAAAAGTACATTTCATACTCATAAAGTATAGTATTGTACAGTACTGTACTTACAAGAGCAATTACTCCAGGGCATATGTTCATTTAGGAAGAATAATGAATAGAATCCTTCCCACTATTTTGTTTTTTCCCTTTGACATACTCACAGTTGAATTCCTGTAAATGTAAATATTATATGCTACGACCCCAGTGAATCAATTAGCAAATATTAAACTATTTTAAGAAGACAAATCTGAAAATACTGCCTTAAAAAGAAACCACTTGAGAATTTCTAGAAATTATCCCATGTAAACCCGAAATCTTATAATTTACCCTAAAAACTTTAAGAACAGTTTGTTGTTTCTAATGAGACTCTTTGGTTTATGCAGGAAACAAAAGGACCATATCCTTACAATCTGAGTACTAAGCCCGAGATTATATTCTCCCATTGTGTCTACTAAAGAATACTAATGTATATACACCCCTTAACCTCCCCATCAACATGCTTAGATAACTTTGCCATGACAGTTGAAAAATCTCAGTTTAAACATTTATACCGTAATAAGATCTCCACAAATAGTTGGATTTTTTTTTAAAAGAGAGACCTTATCGGAAACATTTTTTTTTTTTTTTTTTTTTTGCTTTAAAAAGACAGCTTGGAATTTTTTCTTACACAACGTTGTACAATACACAGGAAAACTTTCTTTTTGAGACTCCAAACCAGAATTTTCAGTTACTTACATTATTCTTTGTACTGAAAAATAATTGTTCATCATGATGACTTTAAGATAAAATACCCAAAGTGTCTTCATAAAAGTTATAGACTCACTTATTTTTAGCAAGATCATCAAACACAACTCCCTCATTTTCACATATGAAAACAGAGACATAAATTTACTCACAGATCCAGTTACAGTCAGATTCAGGTTAAGCACTCAGATGCAATATATCTACCCTTCTCAGCAAACCACCCCCATCCAACCAAGGTTAACTTATGATCAATTGTGAACAGGCAAGTTCAAATATACTGTTTCCTATACTGATGTCATTCTTTATATACCTCTCATATATATACCATTCTCTGTTCTGAAAAAATTGCTATTCTTTTACCACTGAGGTAAGGAAAACAATAAAAACCACCCTCATTGAAACAAAACTCCCAACAATAAACAAAAGCACCAGTCTAATTAACTGGCTACAGGGAGAACTAACTCTTCTACCTGAAAAAAGTTCAAATACACTCAACCAATTAATTTCCTAATTCTTAAATAAAACAAACCTAACTCAATATACCCACATGTATTTCCTTGAAAAGGTAAGAGGTAAACAAACACAGAATGTCAACATTAGATCTGTGGTACAACATACTTGTGGTGCAATATACTTGTTAATAAAAAAATGGTCTTTTCTAAGTAAATGCACGAAAAAGCACATGCAGGACTAGTCTTTTCTTCCTGTGGAGGCAGACCACACTGCGTAATTGTGAGACAAACCATTAGGCTCCTGTTTAAGAAAGCTAACTGAGCACATCAATTTACCCTGACTTCCTTCAAAAATGTCACCAATGTCACAGAAAAAACAATAAATAGAACAAATCTATGCCATCAGGAAAGCTAAAAAGATGAGATGACCAAAATGCTGAAAAACTTCTATAAGATATAAAGCACACTGACTACACAAAGGGTATTATAACCTAGTATCTGTAAAAGACTTCTGTAACATGTAAGTTTTCTCAGAATTCCAGAATAACCATAAGATCTAAAGGAGCAGGACAACAATCATAAAACATGAGGAAAATGAATGGTAAAGGAGTTTACCAATCTCTAATTTTGGAAACTCAGCAGAAGTTCCATTTATCCTAACTGAAGGCCACAACTATAGTTCTCTACGTAAAGTGACAGCTTCTTCTGAAGATACCTGGGATAGCCACTGAGACCTGAGAAGGGGAAATGGTACCCCAGGTAACTTTCTGACACTAATAGGAGGAGGTCTCATACTCAAAATGCAAGGTTTTCCTTACATCCTAAAAGAAAACTTGGTAATCCCACTTTATTTTAACTAGCTTCCAAAATGGTCTTCGGTGGTTCTTACCTAAGAACTTACCTTCATATCTTTGAGGAATCCCCTACCATGTTATAGAGCTGACCAGTATAAACAAGAGGATATTGTAAATAATGGAGTGTGACTTCTGAGGACAGGCCTTGATTTCACTTAGACCACCTGCCCTGAGGGAAGTCACCTGCCATGTAATGAGGATAGTCAGGCAATTTTATAAAGAGGTTCCTGTAGTAAAGAACCGAGACCTCTTACCAAGAGTCAGTAATAACTTGCCAACCACATGAGTGAACTATTTTAGATGCAGATTCTCCAGCTCCTGTCAAGCTTTCAGATGACCGCAACCCAATTAACATCTTGACTCTAACCTCATGAGNACCATCCACCCGAGCTGCTCTTGAATTCATGACCCACAGAAACACTGTCAGAAAATAAATGCTTTTTGTTTTAAACCACTACTGGTTGCAACTGTTCTGGAATAATTTTCTACATAGCAAGAGATAACCAATACATCCTGCTTTAAAATTTATAGGAAAAAAACCCAACCCACTAATAGTACTGATAATCCATGAGAATTAATCATAAATACTGTTAATTTCCTCTACCAAAAAGAAAAAAAAAATCACAAAATCCAGAGAATGGAATCAAGGTAAAATTTAGAGGAAAACGTAGGGTATTTGTGAGTTAATGAACAATACATATTAGTCTCTAGCCCTGGTTCCTGGCACATACTACTCCTGAAACACTTATAACTTCCTCAGTGTTAAGAGCACCAAAAGCATTTTTTGTTCAAAAATTTGATTTCTGACTCTGGTTCCTACACAAGACTCCTGAAACCCTTTTAATTTCGTGGTTGATAGGAATGTCTTTTGGTCTAATGAGGCAACTCTTGGATACATCCTGGATAAGGAGTGGTTATCAAAAGAGTAAGCCATGATTAGAAGAAGCTTGGAATTTTCAGCCCCAATCCCATTCTCTTGAGAAGGGAGAAGAACTGGAAATGGAGCTGATAATAGATCATGCCTATGTGATAAAGCTTCCACAAAAATCCCACAAGTACAAATTTCAAAGAATTTCTGTGTTGGTGAACACATGGAGATTTAGGGAGAGTGGCATGCTCAGCGAAGACATGAAACTCTACACCCCTTCCAACATTCCTTGTCCTATGCATCTCTTCCATCTGGCTGCTCCTGAGTTACACCCTTTAATAACAAACTGGTAATCTAATAAGTAAAATGATTCTGTTTTGGGAGCCACTCAAAAGGAGCAGATCGTTGGAACCTCTGATCTATAGCAGGTTGGTCAGAAGAACAGGTGACAACCTCGACCTGTAACTGGAACCTGAAGTAGTGAGCGCAGGGGATAGTTTTGTAGGACTGAACCCTTAATGTGTGGAATCTGATGCTATCTCCAGGTAAATAATGTCAGAATTCAGATGAACTGTAGGACATCCAGCTAGTGTCTGAGAATTGCGTGGTGGTGTGGGGAACACTCCCTTCCTAACACTCTTGCTAGAATTGGGTACAGAACTACTTGGTATTAGACAAACTTACACCCTTATTACTAAAGAAACTAAATATGAACTTTGCAACATGTAACTTATAAAACTAAACTGGAATTAAGATGAAATTGTGTATGATGAAAACGAAAAGCAGAAAAATGACAAAATAATTAAGACAAACAGTGAGAAAAAGTAAAGGCAGAAAACATTAAAAAAAAATAGTGATCACAAAAGAAATGGGAAGTGTGTTAAAAATATGCCAAAAAATAACTATAGCACCAAGAAGTTCTGAAATTTAATTTTTAACCAAACATTCAAAAAAGAAGTTGAAAGGGATTTAAACAATTTCAATATCTAGAAAAAAATACAAGCCTTTGGACTTTTTCCTATGTAACTGACACAACCTTTGTTAATAAAACTAGTCAAAAGACCAAAAAAAAATCATTATAGATATATGGCTCACACAAAATTCATAAATAGAATCAAAGATTCTGGATCAAATATTTATTAGATAATAGCCTAATAAATAAAGTATCTTTTGGAAAGTTAAAAATCTGGCTCTTTAATTTATAATAGGATAGGTATCAAAAACCCACTATAAATAATGTTACAAATAAAACCAGAAACAATATATCTGCTCTTACTACTAATAATAAATATTATTCTAGAGAAAGCAAGTAACAACAAAAAAATCCCACTAGAACAATTTCATGTGGTTCCTATATATTAAAGGGCGTTAAGCTCTATTTCTCTTCAAAACAAAAAAAGTTAAACTGCAAGATTTCTTCAATCTGCAAAATGCTAAAATTTAGTACCCCATTTTAATCACTGAAACAATGCGTTTACATATACTTTGTTAAACTATGCATGCTAATTGATGAAAACATGCATATTTCTTAATCAGAGATTATTGTTAAGTCAAGAATCTGTAAGAAGCTCTTATTTCAGTGATTGACTGTAACATCAGTCAAACCGACTGGATGGCTTAGTCGGTTGGATATCCAACGCTTGGTTTTGGCTCAGGTCATGATCTTAGGGTCCTGAGATAGAGCTCCATATCGGGCTCCCCACTCAGGGCACAGTCTGCTTGGGATTCTCTCTCTCCCTCTGCCTCTGCCCCTTCTCCTGCTCACATGCATGTGCGCACTCTCTCTCTAAAGTAAATAAATTCTTACCAAAAAAAAAAAAAGTCCAAGAGACCACTTTGGAGATGAATCCTACCAAACATTTAAAGAAGAGTTAATATTGTTTTTCTCAAACTATTCCAAAAAGTTGAAGGATAACCAAATAAAGACATTACAAAAAAAAGAAAACTACAAGCTGATACCTCTGACGAACACAGAAACAAAAAACCTCAATAAAATAATAGCAATACAAATCCAACAATACATTAAAAAAATCACTCACCATGACCAGGTGGGATTTATTTCAGGGATACAAGGATGGTTCAGCATTTACAAATCAATCAACATAATACTTCACACTAACTAAAGAAAGGATATAAACCATATGATCTCAGCAGATGCAGAAAAAGCACTTAACAAAGTACCACATCCAGTCATGACAAAAACTCTCAACAGAATAGGTTCTGATGAAACATATTTCAACATAATAAAGGCCATATATGAAAAACCCACACCTACCATACTCAATGGGGAAAAACTGGGAGCACTCCCTCTCAGGTCAGGAACAAGACAAGGATGTCCAGTCTCACCAATCTTATTCAACATAGTACTGGAAGTCCTAGCCACAGTAATCAGATGAAGAAAATAAATAAAATGTACCCAAATTGGTAAAGTAGTAAAAAACTTTCACTATTTGCAGATGACATGATATTACATATAGAGAACCCTAAAGACTCCACCAAACCACTAGACCTGATAAATGAATCCAGTAAAGTCAGAGAATACAAAATCAACACACAAAAATCTGTTGCATTTCTATACACTAGTAATGAAGCAGCAAAAAGAGAAATCACGAAAACAATCCTATTTACAATTACACCAGGATAAATAAAATATCTGGGAATAAAATTAAGATTAATAAGTGTGTTACACTGAAAACCATAACATAATGATGAAAGAAATCGAAGACAACACAAATTAAAAGATATTCCATACTCACAGACTGGAAGAACTAATACTATTAAAGTGTGCATACTACCCAAAGCACTCTACAGACTGAATGCAAATCCCTATCAAAATACCAACAGCATTGTTCAGAAAACTAGAACAAATAATACTACGATTTGTATGGAATCACAAAAGATCCTGAATAGCCAAATCAATCTTGGGAAAGAAGAACAAAGTTGGAGATATTACAATCCCAAATTTCAAAGTATACTACAAAGCTGTAGTAATCCCACAGTAGAGTACTGGCACAAACATAGACAAAAGATCAACAGAACAAAATAGAAGATCTAGAAATAAACCCACACTTTTAGAGCAAATTAATCTATGACAAAGGAAGCAAGAGTATACAATGGGAAAAAGTCTCTTCAACGAATGGTGCTGGGAAAACTGAACAGCTACTTGCAAAAAAGAATGAAACTGGACCACTTTTTTATGCCACATACAAAAATAAGATCAAAATGTATTAAAGATCTAAATGGGAGACCTGAAACCATTAAAACTCCTAGGAGGAAACACAGGCAATAATTTCTTTGACATTGGCTGTAGAAACATTTTTCCAGGTATGTCTCCTCTGGCAAGGGAAACAAAAGCAAAATTAAACTAGTGAGACTATACCAAAATAAAAAGCTATTGCCCAGGAAAGAAAACCACCAAAAAAATTAAACAACCTACTGAATGGGAGAAGATATTTATAAATGATATATCTGATTAAGGATTAACATTCAAAATATATAAAGAACTTACAAAACTCAATACCAGAAAACCACAATCCAATTAAAAAGTAGGCAGAGGACCTGAGTAGTCATTTTTCCAAAGACATACAAATGGCCAAGAAACACATGAAAAGATGCTCAGTATCACTAATCATCAGGGAAATGCAAATTAAAACCACAATGAGCTATCATTTTATACTTGTCAAAATGGCTAAAATCAAAAACACAAGAAACAACATTTGGAGAACATGTGAACAAAAAGGAACCTTCCTGCACTGCTGGTGGGAATGCGAACTGGTGCAGCCACTGTGGGAACAGTATGGAAGTTCCCCAAAAAGTTAAAAATATAATTACCAAATGATCCAGTAATTGCACTACTAGGTATTGACCCAAAAAATACAAAAACACTAATTTTAAAAGATGTAGGTACCCCTATGTTTACTGCAGCATTATTTACAATAGCCAAGATATGAAAGCAATCCAACTGTCCGTCCACACATGAATGGATAAAGATGATGTGGTGGACATATATATATTGAAATATATATACATAACATAATGGAACATCACTCAGCCATGACGAAAAAGTGAGATCTTGTCATTTGCAACAACATGGATGAACCTAGAAGATATACCACTAAGAGAAATTAAGTCAACCAGAAAAAGACAAATACCGTAAGAGACCTCACTCATATGTGGAATTAAGGAAACAAAACAAAGAAAAAAAGAGAAAAAACCAAACTCTTTAAGTACAGAGAACAAACTGGTGGTTGCCAGAGGGTAGATGGGTTGGAGGATAGTTAAAATAGATAAAGGAGATTAAGCCTACACTTATCTTGATGAGCAATAAGAAAGGTACAGTGTTGAATCATGTTATACACCTGAAAGTAGTAACTGTATGTTAATTATACTTGGAAAAAAAAACTTAGGAAGAGAATAAAGTAAATTTCATCTTTAAAATGTAGTTCTTTCTCATTAAAATTAAATTTAAAAAGACTAAATGATATCATTTTTGGCATACAAAATTAAAATGTTTGCTCTGTTTGAGTTAAGACGATAGTCTGTATTGGTGAGGTTGTGGATAATAGAAGCAACACAGAAAGATAGTACAACACATATAAGTAGAAGGCTCAATTTTATACACACTTCAATCCTGCAATTCTACTTCCAGAAATTTACTCAAAAGAAATAGTTACAGACATACACAAATATCTAGCTATAAAAATGTTTATCTTTGATTACAAAAAGGAAAATTAAATATCCAATGATAGGACGCTAACTATGTTATACGGTACAATGAAAGACAATTACTCTTCAACTATAATCTTGACTAACTTGGTTTTAAAATAAAAAACAAGAACCAAAAAACAAACAAAAAACCCAAAAAAACCCTACAATTTTTTGTTTGAAAGGATCAAAGCTTTCTGTTCAGCATTTAAGGAGCTTGGAGGCTGACACTCCTGTCCTCACAGCAAGAAAAAAACTTAACGAAGTGAAAAACAACTCTTCTTAGATCTGTAAGAATGAAGTAATAGGGCAAACTGTTTCTTCCAATATTAGATATACATAGGCATATAGAATAACAGCTTATTGGAGCAGAAGCCCAGGAACAGATACTGCATTGAAAGCAATTTCAAAGTACGAAAATTTAAAATGCAACTGACAAATTGCTGGAGGTTCAATGTTGATAAGTTTGAGAATTAACTCCAGGAGGGCCCAGTCTTAGGGAAGACCCCACACTTTTCTGAGTTTTACCTCCAAAAACCCTACTAGGTTTGCACCAAGGATCAGAAAAAAATTTCCTCCTGTTTTAACAGGGATAAAGGAAAAACAGTCATACTGAAATACATCTAGAGTATTCTGTCCTCCTTAGCAAGGCATGCCCACAAAGCAAGGTATTTTACCAGAGCCGAACAGACCTGGGGAAAGGAAACACCCAACTCCAGCCCCTTCTTGCCTTCCTGACTCACCTAAGGGGAATAATGTGTGTTTATTTATGGGGGAAGCTGAGAAGTACCTGTAAAGGTCATAGCCCAGGGGCACAGACTCTCTCACACACAAAACTGAAACCTAATTATAGTAATATATAATGTTTCCCCTCCACCAACATCTTACTACCATACTAATAGGGCTCCTGTATTAAAGCAGGAGTAAAAGAACTCTCAAGAATCTGTTTATGAAATCTCTAGGGAATTCCAAAGAAAATGATGGAGACAAAAGCAAAAACACAAGAGGAAATTTTAGCTTTTGACACCTATGGGTACAGCAAACAATAAACACAGCCTACCATTAAGCTGAATAAACACAAAAATCTCACACTAAAGACTTATTTACCTCAGTACTTTATACACAGTATATCATTTCTAGCTTTCAACATAATGTTACAAGGCCTACCAATAGGAAAAAAGAAAAAACATAGCTTGAAGAGACAGAATGAGACTCAGATGTGACAAAGATTTTGGAATTAACAGACAGGGAGTATAAAACTTTGACTAATATGTAAGGGCTCTAAAGGAAGAAGCAGGTAACCTACAATCAGAGAGGGACATTTTAAGCAAAGATGAAATTTCTAAGAATGAATCAGAAGGAAATACCAAAAATCAAAAACACTAAAAGAGAAATAAAGAATGCTTTCATATGGTTAACAGTACACAAATGACTAAGGAAAAAATATTGTAAGGAATAGTAGTAAGAAATTACAAATACCCTGTTACATGATACTAACCATTAAATGGTGTAGTGTTTTTTTGAAAATGGGTTTGGATTGCTCATACATGTAAACTGCAAACTCTACAACAACTGCTGAGAGAAATAAAAAAAATATAATATAGCCTGAGTGAGAGAGAGAGAAAAGCCCTGAATAATGTAAAATGCTCAAAACAAGAAAAAGCAGAAAAAGAGTAGAGGACAAAAAAAGAAACAAAGAACAAGGCAACAAAGGCAAAACAGCAATAAATCTGGTAGCTATTAATCCAACTATGTCAGTAAGGACTTTAAATATCAGTGGTTGAAGTAAATACAACAAATACAAAAAAGACTGTCGGAGTGGGTAAAAAAACAAAACCGAATTATATGTGGTCTCCAAGAAACTTACTTTAAATATAATGGAACAGATGAAAGTGCAGAGACAAAGATATACACCAATCAAAAGAAAATAAAAAAGCTGAAGGAACTACACTAATTTTGGACAGAACAAATTTCAAAGCAGGCAGACATATCAGGAATAAAGGGTAAAGGATAATGGAGTTAATTCTCCAATAAGATATAATAATACTTAATGTGTGCATGCCTAACAGAGGGTCAAAATACATGCAGTAAAAAAGTGGTAGAAATGCAAGAAGAAACTGATGAATCATTCTTAAACTTGGAGACATCAATATCCCTCTATTGGTAATTGATAGAAAATCAGAAAAGACATACCTGAATTGGACAGGACCATCAGTCAAATGGATCTAATTGATATTTATAGAATACTGCATTCAACAAGAACAGACTACACAATCTTTTCTCAAGCTCACATGGCACATTCACCAGTGAAGACCACATTCTGAGCCATAAAATACACCTCACATTTGAAAGACTAGAAATCATATAAAGTATGGTGTAACATCATGATGAAATTAAACCAGAAAGAAAGAATAGAAAGACACCAAGAATATCCCATAATACAGAGATGAAATACATGACAGAATACAATTCTAAATAACACATGGGCCAAAGAAGAAAAACCAAGAAAAACAAAAATTGGGAAAGAAATGAAAATGCATACAGAATGCAACCAAATGTAAGAGATGTTGCAAAAGCAGTCCTTAGAGGACAACTTATAGTACTGAACAAATATTATCAGAATAGGAAAAAAAAAAACCCTAAAAAAGCAATAATCTAAGTTTCTACCTTAGGAAACTAAAAAAAGAAAAGCAAATTCAATAATTTGCAAAAGAAATAATACAAATTAGAGCAGAAAGCAATCAGGAAAATCAACAAAATAACTGGATCAGTTTAAATTTAAAATTTATTAACATCTTGCCAGGCTAAGAACAAAAGATTTTAAAAAAACACAAATGACTAATACCAGAAATGAAAGCAAGACCATCAGTACTGACCCTATAAACATTAAGATGATGATAAGAGAAAATTATGAACAACTATGCCTGCAAATTTAACACCTTGATGAAATGGACCAATTCTCTGAAAGACAAAACCTAACAAAATATATGCAAGAAAAAATAAACAATTTGAATACATTTATATGTATTAAAGAAAGTGAATCAGTAAATAACCCTCCAAAACAGAAATCATCAGGCCTAGATTGGTCCACTGGTAAACTCTACCAAACATTTAAGGAAGAAATGATATCAATTCTCCACAAATGATACCAAGTCTCTTCCAGGAAATAAAGGTGAAGGAATACATTCTAACTCATTGTATGAGGTAAGCATTGCCCTAATAAGAAAACCACACAATGACATTACAGAAAGGAAACCTACATATCAATATCTTTCATAAATACAGATGCAAGAATTCTCAACAAAAAATTAACAAATTCAATCACACACTATATGCAGATAATTACACACAAAAAATAAGTGGGATTCATTCCAGGTATGCAAGGCTCATTCACCATTCCTAAAGCAAATGATGCAATCCATAACATCAACAAGATTAATAAAAAGAATAATATTTTATCAAGAGACGCAGAAAAAACATTTCACAAAATCCAACACCCATTCAAAAATACACTAGGAATTGGGGAACCTGGATGGCTCAGTTAGTTAAGCGTCCAACTCGTGATTTTAGCTCAGGTCATGATCTCAGGGTTATGAAATTGAGCCCAGCATCCAACTTTTTGCTGGAGGTGAAGCCTGCTGAAGATTCTCTCTCTCCCTCTTCCTCTGCTCCTCCCCCACACGCTGTATCTGTCTCCTTCTCTCTCAAAAACAAATAAAACAAAAACCACTAGGAATAGAAGGGAACTTCCCAATGGAAAAAAAACTTAAAAAAAAAAAAAAAACTACAGCCAACACCATTTTTAATAGTGAGAAACTACATGCTTTCCCACTCAGATCAAGAACAAGGATCACCACTGGTATTCAAAATGTTACTTGAACCCATAGCTAATGCAGTAAGACAAGAAAAGGAAATAAAAGGTATACAGACAGGGAGAAAGAAAGAAAACAGTCTCTGTCTGCTGATAACAAGATCATGTATGTAGAAAATCCCAAAGAATACATACACACAAACAACTGAAGCAAAGTTGCAAGATACATAGTTAATATACCAATATCAACCACTTTCCTACACACCAAAAATGAACTGGAATTTGAAATTAAAAACACAGTACCATTTATATTAGTACTAAAATAGAAAATCCCACAAAAAACTTACATATAAATCTAACAAAAGATGTACATAAGGAAAAATACAAAACTCTGATAAAAAAATTAAAGAGGACCTAAATAAATGTACAGATATTCCATGTACATGCATAAGACAACTCAGTATTGTTACTATGTCAGTTCTTCCAATCTTGATTTATAGATCTATTCTGTGGATAAATAAACTGATTGTAAAGTTACATGGAAAGGAAAAAGACACCGAACAGCCAACACAATACTGCACCAGAACAAAGTTTGAGGCTGGAAACTACCCCACTACAAGACTTACTATAAAGCTAGGCAAATATATACAACTGACCTTTGAACAACAAGAGTTTGAACTGCTTGGGTCCACTTATACACACTTATTTTAATATATAAATTCAGTACCGTACTGTAAACGTATTTTTTCTTCCTTATGACTTTTTTTTTTTATTTTATTTTTATTTATTTGACAGAGACAGCCAGTGAGAGAGGGAACACAAGCAGGGGGAGTCGGAGAGGAAGAAGCAGGCTCCTAGCAGAGGAACCTGATGTGGGGCTGGATCCCAGAATGCCGGGATCACACCCTGAGCCAAAGGCAGACGCTTAACGACTGCGCCATCCAGGTGCCCCTCCTTATGACTTTCTTAATAACATTTTCTTTTCCCTAGATCACTTTAGGAATTAAGCATATATTACATATTATGTATAAAATATGTGTTACCAACTGCTTATGTTATAGGTAAGGGTTCCAGTCAACAGTAAGCTAGTAGTAGTTAAGTTTGTGGGGGAATTAAAAAGTTATACACTCATTGTGAACTGTATAGGGGGGCTGCAACCTGGGTTGTTCAAGCTTCAACTGCATAATGTCGCAATGGTGAAAGAATAGAAAAATAAATAAATGGAACATAACAGAAAACCAAATATAGACTCACATAAATATTTTTGAAAAAGAAGAAAAGATAATTCAACAAATAAAGTCTAATACCACTGGAACAAGTGAACAGATGTGGGCAAAAAACTGAGTTGACAAAGAACTTAAAACTTTCACAAAAATTAACACTAAATGGATAATAAACCTATACATTAAATGTAAAACTGTGTAACTTCTAAAAAGGAACACAGAAAAAAATCTGTTACTTTGGGTTTGGCAATTTTTTTTTTTTTTTTTAAAGTAGGCTCCATGCCGGGCTCCAATGCAGGGCTTGAATCCATGACCTGGAGATCAAGACCTGAGCTGAGACTGAATCAGACGCTTAACTGACTGAGCCAACCAGGTGTCCTTGGCAATGAATTTTTAGATACAACATCAAAAGCACAATCCAGGAAAGAAAACATTGATAAACTGAATTTTATTTAAATTAAAAACTTTTGCCCTGCAAAAGACACTGTTAAGAGAAGACAAGCCAAAGACAAAGAAATATTTGCAAAACACATATATGATAAAAGACTGGTATCCAAAACATACAAAGTACTATGAATTTTCCTTAATAAGAACATATCAATACTGGTTCATCAACTGCAACAAACATAACACTCTAGGCAAGATGTTAACAATAACGTAAACTGGGTTAATACTAGGGGACCTAGGCCAGTGGGAATATATGGGAATTCATTATACTCTCACGTCAATTATTCTGTAAATCCTAAAACTGCTCTAAAAAATGAGTCTATTAATTTAAACAAAATCCAAAAAGGAAAAAAAAAAAAAAAAAAAAGGATGGATCAAAGTCACAGTCTTCACTTTTCCCTGCCGTCAACTATGGTGATTCTCAAACACGTGGAAAACTATAGGCCCAAAAACTCTTTACTCCCTTTAATGACAATTTGTGAAAAACCCAGGTGGGAACACAAACTTATGAAAGATTTGTGAAAATGAAATGTTAAGTACAAAAGGTAGTCACTTTCAAGAACATAAAACAAGCAACCTATAAAATGAAGTAAAAATCTCTGTAAAATACAGTGTATGGGCAAAATCTGCTATGAGAGAATATGACCCTATAAGGATGTTTCCTGTAAGGATGTTTGCAAAACAATGGTAAAAACAAAAAACAAACAACCAAAAGAACAAAACAACAAAAGACAATAATGGTAATTCAAAGGAAATATTAACTACTTTAAAGATATTTTAAAATTAATTCATCTGTTTGTTCTTAAATCAGAAGACTAGAATATTTACATATGAAAGTAAGAATATTTATACATGAAAACAAGAAAAATTTCTGTATTTTATTCATCCTTGTCAACACTGATCATGGTACTATTCAGGAACATAACTAATATATAATTTGACTATATAAAGTTATCAGTGCTGTGACACTAAACATTTTATTTTAGCTTCTAAACATGTCACATATAAAATTTGTTTCAATATAATTTTTAATACATGATGCCCACCAGACATTGCATCAGAGTGGTCTATATATAACACATTGGACACGATTCAACAACAGAGGTCTAATGGCTATTAGTTGCAACACAGATTTTAAAGGAAGTATTTTTGGTGTTTATTCATTGTAAAGTAAACTAAGACATACACAAACCTAGAAGTGATTATTTTAAGAAAACAACATAAGTTGACATTTCTAGGTCATCTACATAAAAAATGTATATTCTTATAATGGTGTCAAGATGAAAGCATATGGGAGTAAGTGAAAATGTACAAGTGCACTAAAAGAAAAGCTAACACACTTAGACCTTTAATCTTGTCAAATCTGACCTCAATCTTTTGGTCAAAACTTCATAGTAATTTCATTGCCTTATTAATCAAAGCAGTAAAATATCTAAGATTTTATTGTGTTTTTACTGAAGATGAGAAGGGACACTGGAAGAAGAATGTGATATTAAGGGGAAAAAAGAAATGAAGAAAAACTAGCAACCCCATCAGATGCTTCTTTGAAGATAAGCGCCTAGGAAAGAATCTGGAGTGAAAAGAGGGAATAAAGCTGAAATAGAAAGGGAAAAACTGTCAATTCCAGATTTCATTTACCTCCTAATTTATAATGTTCAACTCATTTTCCAATTTAAGCATCTCGTAAAACGTAGTCTCATGGGCCAATCCTGTTCAAATAACATAAACACATAACAAGGAGGTCACTTAATAACCAGTATTTTAATTTGGGCTAGAATTCATCTTCAAAAAACTGAATTACTAAAATAGTTAAAATTAAATGGAGACCTCTATCCCACTCCATTAAAAGACAAGGTTCTATAGAGTAACAGAGGAGAACTCTACATTGGGGAATAGCAGGCACAACAGAAGATGAGAGTATCATTTAAAAAAAATCAGGGTGGCTCAGCTGGTTAAGCAACTGACTCTGGATTTCGGCTCAGGTCATAATCTCAGGGTTGTGGGATGGGGCCTTGTGGGAAGGAGCCCCATGTAGGGCTCCATGTGTGGAGTCTGCTTGTCCCTCTCCCTCTGTTCCTCCCTTCCCCCACCCCTCCACTGTTTGCTCACTCTATTGCTAAAATAAGGAAATAAATAAAATCTTTAAAACCAAAATCAAATGTTGTGATTCTTGTGCTGTTTTCACTTGGTTCTCAGGCTTATGCTACAAACAGGGTTTCTCATTGTAGGCACTAATGACATTTTGAACTAATTCTTTGATGTGGGCAGCTGTCCCATGCATTATAAGATATTCAACAGCACCTGCAGACTATCCAACAATTTTCAATAGCAATTCACACTTAATAATCACACATGACTCTAGACATTGCCAAACGTCTCCTGGGGGTCATAGTGTCAAAGCCGAGAAGCACTGACTTAGAGGCAAAAGACTGGAAAATTCTTTTCATTGGGCTCTTATTAGCCCAAGAAAAGGCTTCCAAATAACACCAAAAAGTGGTTCTTAAGGTTCCCCCACCAAATATGCTCTAGTCAAATACTTCCACAGGGAGATCCATTAATATCTAGCAAGCCTTAGTCAAATTCACAGAGCATGAAACAACTTCTTAAAGCTCTTTACATAAATTTGAACACAACCAAGGACCACAAGATAGCTGATGAAAGCCTTTAAAACGTCCTAACAGAAAGGATAACTTGGAGAAAAGAGAGTAAGTAGGGAGAAAAAACTTTAAAACATAACTTTAATTAAATTCATAAAGAGAAAAATATCAGGATGACATTTAAAAAATGCAGAGATCAAAAAAAGTACTGCAAATTAAAAACATAACAATAGAAATTAAAGTCTCAAATGTTTAAAAAATTAAATAAGTTTTCAAGAAACGGTAAAGCTAAAGACTGGCAAAAGATCAAATATGGGAGAAAAGAAATACATTTAAGAATATAATGTCTAGGGGCACCTGGGTGGCTCAGTCGTTAAGTGTCTGCCTTTGGCTCAGGGTGTGATCCCGGAGTCCTGGGATCGAGCCCCACATCAGGCTCCTCCTATGAGAGCCTGCTTCTTCCTCTCCCACTCCCCCTGCTTGTGTTTCCTCTCTCGCTGGCTGTCTCTCTCTGTCAAATGAACAAATAAAATCTTTAAAAAAAAAATGAAAAAAAAAAAAAAAAGAATATAATGTCTTACTGCTACTTCAGAACCAAAAACACAGGCAAGGAAATTATAGTAAAAGTATCAGAAACTTCCTCAGAGCTAAGGAATACAAGTTGCCAGACAGAAAGAACCCATGAAATGCACAACAAAGTGGATGTCTATAGACTCAAACTTACCTCACATCACTGTGACATTTCAGAACACAAGGTACAACAAAGAGAACGTTCTATAAGCTTCAAACAAAAAGGGTGTAGGAGCTTCCACTGGGAAGAAAAAAGTTAAATGCAAATTGCTGAAAATATGGCCTCAGATTTTATATCAAACACTAAGGATTCCTTCACAATTCTGAAGAAAAACATTTCCAACTTAGAATCCTACAGTTGAACTAAATTAGGGTAATCTAAAGATAATTAGAGGTGCATAACGCCTCAAAACATTTGCCACTTAGCTACTGGAGACCGTGACCAAACAAAATGAGGATAACCATTAACCTTAATAGGTAACTATTAACCCTTTAATGATGATAACCTACATTAAAGAAATTCTAAAGCATGTACTCAAAAGAAAAAAGATCCCCAAAGAAAATTCAGAGATGCAAACATTAACACAAGCAAAGAATTACATGGGATATAGGAGAGGATCCATACAGAGAGGCTGCATGTGGGGCAACCACATCAAGCAGCCAGCCTAACCTGGAGATCAGAATGTTATAGGAGAAATTTTTCAATAATGGTTTAATTGATTAAAAAAAAAAAAAAGATAATTCTGAACCTATGGAGAGCAGATGCTGACAACACGCAGATTTTTGGGGACTGAATTAATGATAAATATTGAGAAAATATAAAACATAAAATGGTTATCTACCAAAAACTAAGGTATCACTGGAATGATGGGGGAGGGCTTGGGTATTTGTGGGAAAAACCTAAATTTACACTATCCATAGACGAAGTCAATAGATTATACCTAAAATGGAAAAATCAAGTGGTGGCATATGTTATCTAGAAATATGGGAGTTAAGTATCAAAAAAATCTGCCAAAAAAGTTTAAAAAGTGTTTCCCCCTAGAGATGGGGAAATGGGGGCTTTAACAGCCACCCTGCCTAACATCACACCCTTCCTGGGGCTTAGCAAGATGTGGGCATAAAGGCCCAACCGTTTCGGTCCACCATGGTGCAACTCTGGTGGGCCACATTCTGGAGAATTAAACTGGTGATAAATAAATCTAAGCTGTTTTTAATAAGCCATGTAGAAGTAGTTAATATTTCAAGAACATGTTCTTTTACATTTTAAACTATTTAAACTTTTGAACTACTTAAACTATTTAAAATTTTACATTTTAAACTATTAACTCAAAAACTGCTTGAATTATTTTCTAAATTTTAAGTAACTTGGGGGACACCTGGATGGCTCAGTTGCTTAAGCGTCTGACTCTTGATTTCAGCTCAGGTCATGATCTCAGGGTTGTTAGATTGAACCCTGCGTGGGCCCCACAGGCTGAGAAAGTAGAAGAAAGGATGAACTCCTGGTAGCTTTCCTGGGCTAAGAGGGAAAAAAATCAAAGCACAGGACCCACCAAAAGTGGGATGCAAATAAACCATCACCCAATTTAAGTTGAGATCCTAAGGGCAACATCATTAGGATCAGGGAGAATTGAATGCAAAACAGAACTCATGACTCATGACTTGAAACCTTGCTTAATGGCCTGTGTGTGTGTGTGTGTGTGTATACACAAAAAAAGACATATATATATGTACATATATATATATACACATATATAAAAACATATATAAAAATATATATATATATAAATAAAACAAGTAATCTTAAGTATTGAACATGAACTAAGTGACTTGGGACTGGTAGCATGCCTAATCATCTTCCCTAGGAAAACATGCCTTCTTGAAAAAGACACCATTATCCTAAGATTTAAATAATCCTATAATTTTTCAAATCCAACAACTAGCACATAGGCACACAAGAAAAAAAATCATGAACCAGCAGAAAGAGACCCTTAAAAAATTAAGAAACTGAAATTATCAGTCAAAAACAACAACTTACAAATACTGTGCCAATAAAAGCCACAACTGTAATTTTTAGCAAGTAGCTAGAAACAGTAAGAATTTGGGTGATTTACTGCTTAAAAAGACACTGATCCAGAGATTCAAGCATCTCAACTATCCCAAAACAGGAAAAAGAATTCTATATAAAACATCATAAAGCAACAGCAGAAAACAAGACAAAACATTTTTTAGATATTTCTTTCAAAGCAGCAAATATTAGATTGACAGCTGACTTCTCAAAATCACTAATGGAAGCCAAAAAAATCAAAAAGCAAAAAACCCACAGTGGAACATTATCTTCAAGATTCTGAAAAACAACCACAATCTACAATTAAAAAGACCCAAAACATTCTTCAGGATTGAAGATGAAACAAGACACTGAAGGTAACCAAAAAATTAAGATAATTGGCCATCACTGTATCTGTATTAAAGATATTCTAAACAGTGTATTAAAAGCAAAATGAAAAAGTTCTTCAAAGAAAATTCAGAGATTTAAAAATTAATGAACTGAAAATGGTAAAAGTATAGGAATATGTAACTGAACACTGATGTTCAGAATAGTACTGTCCAAGTGAAATACAATACCACTCACACATGTAATTTAAAATTTTCTAGTACCCGCATTAAAAAAAAACAAGGTAAAATTAATTTACTATAATTTCAACATGCAATCATAATAAAAAGCTGAATTATTTTATTGTTTCCATACTAAGTCTCAGAAATCTGGTATTTGGCATTTACAGAACATGACAATTCAGATGCTAAATTGTCATCAGAAATACTTGATCTTTATTTTTACAGTTTCCAGCTGAAATGTACATTTACATATCCAAGTTGTTACAAACAAACTTAAGGGTTTTTCAACACCTGAATCAAGTATCAATTTTCAAATTTAAATTAACACTACATAAAACTAAAAATTCAGTTCCTCAGCAACACTAATCACATTTCAAGTGGTCCATGCCAGCTACAAGCCGGCTACGGTACAGAACCTCTTCCTTTGAGTTAAAATTACAAATAAATTTAAAATAATACTAATAACATATAAGCCAGTAAGAAATGAAATGATAAAATCATCCAGGAAGCAAGAAATGCTCCAAGCACAGAGAAAGTATTTGCCACACTACACTGGTAAAATCTTTAGGTAATAGAAACATTGTGATAAGGAAAAGACATTTCAAATAAGAAATCAAAATAGCCAATAATTTTTTTACAAAATGTTCAAAGTCCTTAATAACCAGAGCACTGTAAATTAAAACAATAACATAAAGCCACATTCATCAGGTTGGCAAAAATAAAAAACATCAACTGTTGGTGAGACTGTAGAAAACAAGTTATGTATCATATACTGCTGGTAGGAGCATAAATTGATATATCTATTTTGGAAAAGTTTGACATAATCTACACTCTACAAAAATGAATGCTATGTGCATAGCATTTGTTAAACACTGGGCACAATCCAAAAGTCCATCAATCTTAGATTAATTAAATTGTGGTTTATTCATAAAAGGACTTACTACACCACTTACTATAGATATTACTATACAAAAAGGAAAAAAAAAACATGTACTACAGCTAAATCTACTAACTGGGTTAAATACTGGTAACATGAGAGGCAAGTAATACATAATGTTTAATTCTTTTCATATAGGTAAGATACAGGCAAAATTCATCTACATCGTGTAGGAATGCTGACACTGGTAGTTAAAAAATACTTGAAGTAAAAACAGGAAATAATTACGATAAAAAATGGGAAATAATTACCATAAAAATTCAGTTAGTGTTAACCTCTCCAAGTGGTGAGCAGAATATTCAGGAATGGATGGGGGGAGGAGGAGGTCTCCAGTGCCAAGAATGTTCTAGTTCTGACTTTGGTAGTGATCACCAGAGTGTTCACTTAGTAATTATTCATTATACTGCGTACCTATGATTTGTGCATTTTTTGCATATTTAGTATCTTAACATAAAAAATTTAAATTTGTTACCGAAGGCACTTAAATTGCTTTGCTATAACTTTTTTTCTTTTATAAAGTAGTAAATGTTTAGTTGCAATATGAACAAAATTTTAAGGCACAAGAATCTAGTTTTTATTCCATTTGACAAAACCACTACACACAGGGAAAGAAGCACTAGGCAATGATGTATAAACAGGGTCCACTGACAAAATGTAGAAAAGTAGCAACTTTGATAGTGTATCCTAAAGAACTCATCACAGAATTAAATAATACCAATACAACAAACATGAGGAATTTCAGATTATTGGTCTTAAAAGAAACCATGAAGGGTGATAATCTTTCAAAGTACTTTTACCAAAGGTAACTGAAAGACCGCAATGGTTCTAATTAAGATTGTGTGAAATGAATATGAAAAAGAAACGGTGATATTTTACTTAAAAAGCCTTACTAATGTAAATTCATGAATTCTTTATAGTTCGAATTATTATCTTATGAGGGAAACATTTCCAGCAAAAATAGTTGGCATTTAATTGAGAAACCAAAGGCTCTAAATCCGAGACTAGTAACCAAAGAAACTTAAAATATCCATTTAAAAATCTCTCATCTACACTACAGAAAAGGGAAATTTTATGTTTCTTCTCTATAAACCGTAACAACATCGAGGACAAAATCCCATATCCCTTTTTGAGAACAAGCATAGGAGCTGGGTTGCAGCAACAACGTCAAGACATGGTAGGGAAATTCCATGCAAGACTTCTCAGCTTGCTCCCTCCTCCCCAAAACCACTCCAGAATTCTAAGGAGCATAGCGAAGTAAGGAATGATGGTCAGAATACCCAATGCAAGTAATGCATCTAATGCCAGAAGTTGTCAAAATTCACACATGGAGCTTTTCTCTCCCCCTGCTATGAACTGAAGAAACAGTCAACACAGTCAACTGCAGAGGCTCCAAAGATCCCATTTCTCTTTAGCAGCAGGATCATCAAATTTCTCACCACCACCCGTTGTAGTCAAAACCCCGCCAGAGATCTACTTTCATGAGGAATCCCTGCATGCTTCAGGGACCTGTCGGTAACCTTACAGGAAAGCCACGAGACCGAAGGAGCCTGCCTGATTTCCGGCCTGCCTGGCCTAACCAAGCCTGCCCCCTTCCCGCATTCCCAGTCTCCGCAACCCTCCGTCCTCATTCTTTCCGATTCGCCTTTCGCCACCGGCTACCTTGGCCTTCGTTTTGAGGCCAGCCTACCCCATGTTACCTCTCACAGAAAAGTCTGCCCTTACGAGGGCAGACTGAATCTGGCGACCACTGGAATCGCTTCGCAGAAGCCACTCGCCGCGTAGTCTGCTCAGCTTCACCTGCTACTGCCAACGGTACACCACTACTCCCGGCATTCCCCGCGCACGCATCGCGTCTCCAACCCCGCCCCACTCCCGCCCAAACACGTGACTTACTTGCGTCTCCGTTCACGCCCACTTCCGTTCCTCCACTTTCCCTTAGGAGAGAGGAGGGGGCAGGGGGTGTTAAAGAGTAGCGACTTCCTCCTACTCCCCGCCCCCGCCCCTCTACCCCCCGCTACAATGTCTTCCGGGTCGCCAGTACCTCGGAGCCTTCTGGGAAACCGTATCATTTCCTCCCCTCCCCCTCCTCCTGCCTTCAACCAACCAGCCTCCCGTCAGGGAGGGACATGCGCAGTGAGTGCCTCCCGTCTCTTCTACCCGAACCCCCCCTCCCCCCCCCCAGCAGAGAGACCCCAGCAGCAGCAGCAGCTGATGATGAAGAGAGAGGCAGTGGCAGAGGGGGGGCACCTTTTATTTCTATTTTTAAAGGGACAGGACACTAATTTTACCCCACTTCAACCTTGAATTGAGGGGGGTGGGGGGAAGGCGGCTGAGTTCCTTCCCCCACCCTCCAGCCCTGAGACCTGAGAGGGGGATTGAGCCTTAGAGAGAAGAAGAAGGAGTTTCTTCTTCTTCGAAAACCCCCATCCACGACTCCTACCCCCTCACCCCTCCACTAGCCTCCCTCCCGAGCCCCCTCCACCCTCCTCCTCTTTGGCCGTGAGAGGAGGAGAGAAAGAGACCAAAAGCCTCTTAGCAACACAGACCCTTCTCTGCTGCTGCTGCTGCTGCTGCTGCTACTGCTGCTGCTGCTTGGCCCTGGCTGGAGACATCTCACTACACCCAGGAGCAGCCACTTCCCCAGCTCTCCTCCTCCTTCGCCTCCTCCTCCTCCACTCCCCCCCCCTTTATTACCCTTTGTGTCATCCTCCACAGCTCCAGGGAAGGCACTCAAAAGTGGGGGGCAGGAAAGGTAAGTGTGTCTGTGGGGGCTTCATTGCCTTCCTCTGGCTCTGACTTTAACTCCGGGGCAACAGTAGCACCAAACCACATACGCAGTGGAGCTCCGGGGTGAGGAGGGGGT